>NW_018108283.1:86735-135184 GCF_000183805.2 Loa loa
GGCAAGATTGGATCTTATTAGCAGATCAAGTTATCTATAGATTTAAATGTCTTAAATATTTCTTGAGGGGTCAATAATTCACTCAAAATTCAGATTATTTATATTTATCATTTCCAAATAAATCTACATTATCCAAGAATGATTCGCAATATCTTATCTTGGACCACAAAACCATATTTGGCTGGTTGGAATTAGATAGTTTAATTTATTTTCAGTTCAAGAGGTGAATAAATGGAACAAAATAGTTTGATGATAGGCCCATAAGTGGCGAATGCGACGAGGTTGGAAGACATGCGTGGGATGATATGTATGAGAGCCATAAAGAGCAATTAATGTTTTTTGAAGATGTTGTCTGCATCACATGATGACGAAGTTTCTACTTCTTAAATTTCATTTTGTTTTACCATACATTCCAATCAACTTTGTCTCAGAGTAAAAAAAGACAAAAATTTTGAAGCTTTATATAAATATTACTTTCTCAGATTTGCGTAGCCTATTTTGTGGTTTCATCCCATTAAACTGCCTTAACACTTTACTTTACAATTCCATTACCCTTACCCTACCATACCTGCCTTAAAATTTGTAAGATAAGGTACCTTCTATATACCTTACTATATAAAACCTTGTTTTACGCCAGAATTGAAATTTGAAAAACTAGACTTGTAAATTAAACCTAAGAAATTGCATACCATTTAAACAAAGCAAATCAGATAAAACCTCTATAATTTGTACCTACAAATTATAGAGGAAGAATTTAATTCTAAAATCAAACAAACTAATCTGTCTTATAACATCGTCCTACCATTTTTTGAAAAAGTGATAGCCGTTATAGGGGTTGATATCGCCAACAAGTATAAAAAATTGGGAGTAAAGTACTAATAATGGATGTTATCACCGATAAACCACTGAGATATTGTTAAATGGAGAAAAATTTTTTTATTTAAATTATTATTCCATCATTTCGTTATTGTGTATCCAAAGAGCGGTGCTTTTGTTTACAACAAGAAGTCCCGATTCCTAGGGAAATTTTAAATAAAAATGGATGAACTTGAATGACAATAAATGGTATAATCAAAAAGTCCTGCATTTAAATCATTTTCTTCCTTCAAAAAAGTAACTGATGAAATATCTTGAATCTCGAATCCTTCGAGTTCCTCCACTTCAAACGATAACTCCTGAAAGCACCTTTTTTTTAAAAAGAGTTTATATGATCTACAATCAAGAGTGTAAAAAAAGGCACTGATTTCGGTTTTTTTTTAAAGAACTCGCAACCTCCAAAATGTCTAGTTACTTTAAATGAATACCTTTTATTGCAAGTATATAATTTAACTTTGGAAATTTATTTTGAATCTTTGGCACGCTCAAAAGAAAAGAAAAATCTCAGACGAAAAGTAGCAGTCGTGCCGATATTTTTTGCACTTGCTGAATTCGTAACGACAATGATAGCATCAAATACTGCTTATCAACTTATCAACCAGCCAAAGACACTATTATTTTATCAACACACAATCCTTTCATCGCCATGCAGGAACTTTGCTAAAAAGTACAAAAGATAATCATATATATAATAATTATATATTATATATATATATATATATATATATAATTGTTATATATGTATATATATATATAAATACATAAAAATATATATATATATACATGTAAATTCCAGCAACTGAATGTGAAACCATCAAAAATCCGTCATTTTCAGGAAATGCATTTTGCAACAAACTGCATACACAAATATGCATGCAATGCTTGCATTACCCATCAGGTTCAATCTGTTTAGAAATGAAATGAAAATTATATTAATCATAAGATGTGGTGTCATCTCATGAAGGCACAAATCATTGAATCGAAATAATTGTTGCATTTAGTGGAAGCAATAGGAAAGAGAAAAAGGAATTCTTGTCGTTTGTGATTGTTTTTTTCTTCTTATTTGATTTATGAAAATTGAAATTTGCTACGAGGAAGAGATAATGATAGCATATGACAGCAATCAACGTTACAATGTAAGAAGAGAAGGAAGGCAAGGAAAGGAAGGAAGAAAGAAATTGATCAATACCAAGTGTCATCATTTGTAATTATGTGAAATGAATGTTACGGCATCTTAGAAGTAAAGGTCAAAGTTCAAGGCTATCTTGAACATTACTGAAACATTCCAAAGACCAGAAAACTTCTTCGTTCCTGTGGAATTAGCCAAATACATAACAAATGCAATGATACTCGAGTTTTAACTCATATTTTTTGCTATCATCGCTATTTTTTGATACATTTCCAGCATATTAGTGCTTAATGTTCTAGTTGAAACATATTATTACAGTACCTAACTTATTACAGATTCCATTTCTGAAAACATCATTTCAACCGAAAAGATATTTGTGATTCCTCTTTGCTTACTCATGGAAAAAGCTTCCGATGAGTAATAAAAAAATGGTGTATGCTATTTGATCCGTGATTACAAGTTAATTAAACAAAACGATCAAATGATCACAGGGATGATTGATCTCTTCTAACATAATCATGATGCATTACCGTTGAATGATCAGTCCGAACGATCGCAATTACTGTCTAATCCTAATTCAATTCTTGCTTTTTTTTCTGTAATACTAATCAATCATTTATTGATTTACTTCTTATAAAAATATTTCAACTGTTTTTTATCATTAAAATTTCAAATAGATGAAAATTAGAGAGAGCTGTATCTATTGAGTATGCGTTTCTGAAAACGACTTATAGAAGATACATGTATTTCTTGCCCTCTTTCAGATCAATTCTTTCTCTCATTTACCCATGAGTACACTATTTCTCATTGCTTCATTCAAAATTGAGCAATCGAAACAATTCCTTATGCAATTTTCACTTCTTAAATAACTACTGAAAAAAAAAAAAAACCCTAACCGTAGTAGTTTGGTTGCAATTTTATTGTAGCGCAATTTCATATTTTTCATATTAAATCTTTTAGTCATAGAGTCATTTGGAGTTGAAATTGAAGCGATAACGATATAAAATTCTTTATGCCATATATCGAAACTAACGTGATGTGGTTCTATTTTCTTTTTATACATATTTATTTTCTGGATGTTTGCTCACATTCAGAAGAACAAAGTGTAATTCTTTTACTACTGGAGAGTGTATTGAACAACAGTGATTCAAAAATGTCAATCATATTTGTTTTAGATCTAAGATCAAGGTACAAAAATCACTGATAAAATTATTTGGCCATTGCTATCCCTTTTATTTGTCATGCGAAAAAATTTCAATGATGATTTCATCGGTAATTTCGGCAGTAAAATCTTATTTTCATTGCAAACATGAATCCATTCCCTTATTATTGAAATTTCGCGATAGTTAGCATAGCGTGATGGACGGAAGGAAATTTGAATAAGGAGAATTATGAACTGGAATTACTATCGATGTGCACACTTCTTCCGATAGTGCTTTAGGTAAACTGGTACATCATCGTCGTCGTCGCCAGCGATATCATCAAATATTTTTAACCAAATGCAATCATTGAATTGAAATTAAATTTGGTATAGAAGCAAGTGGGATATGTTAACTGTTGTCCCATAAATTAATTGTACTGAACTATTTCATCTTTCTTCCCATTACAACATCCTGATCTTATCCTTTCAATGTCATTTTTTCTGTATAAATCCAAGGGAAGAAAAAAAGTGAAATAAAAATCGGTTCGATGGGTTCATCAAATTGTACCAATCTCTTCCTCGTACGATAATAATAATAACTTTCTGAACTTAGAAAAGATACACGAACTTGAATGAAATATGTGAAGCGAATATTACAATCTCTTATAAAGTCCAATTTTTCATTTCTATCAGTAGAATGTCGTTTCATTTCATGATTCATTTTCAATCTTAGTAAGACTTGCTGATAAACTTTGAATTGATTAGGACGGTGAGGAGAGTGTAAGCAAAGGTTGTTGATGATAATAATGTCAACATTGTTCCATACACATAATAATCGTTGCTCAGTAATAATTATTTCAGATGTGTTTGTAAGTGATGGGAAGACGAAACCATTCTCCTCAATTTCTCTGATTGTTATCATATTTTCAGCTTTGTTGGTAGTGATCTGTGAAGGTCAACAACAATCGTGGTTATATATCAACAGATATGACGAAGTGTAAATGTGGTATAGTTCTATTTTATCATTTACTCTTTCTTCTTTTTTTAAACTGTCTAAATTAATCTTTCAGTTCTACACTGAAATGCTACCACTGCTCATCCAGGATATACTAATGACTATTTCATTACAATTCCATCAGAATTTGGAGTGTTGGCAGAACTGTTCATAAGCAGCTGAGATGATAAGCAGCTAATAAGCGGAAAGCTTTAGTTAATTAGTGCTGTCTCGTTGAGCTGCTATTGCTAGTTTGCTTACCTTTTGTTCTATTAATTGATGAAATACCATGACAGCTGTTTTTTGTCAACTGCATCCTGCGTTAGTATTATGCACAAAATTGACCGAAACGGACTGTAAAGGGTCAAGATTTAATCCCTTCGTTCTATTAATTGATGAAGTACTACGACAGCTGTTTTTGTTAATTACATCCTGCGTTTGTATTATGCATAAAATTGGCCGAAGCAGACTGTAAAGGATCAAGGTTTAATCCCTCCCGTTTTATTTTGATGAAGGTGCTCTGCTTAAGCCTAATTAATCGAAAAAAGATGGTCTCCAATTGTCCTTTCACGCAGATGGTCATCAACCAGATCACTTTACTTCCTCTGACTTTTTGTGCTTTTTTCGGTCACGTCTTGGATTTTCAAGTCTTTGAAAGAAAAAAACCATGAAGGGATGTGTTTCATCTGCTTAATGTTCGCAAGAAATATGTGAGCAGTATCTGTAATTTCAAAAATCAAATTTCTGACCAAAAAATAGCATGGTAATATCAGACGAGATTGTTGCGCAATAAAAGCAAATGTTAAATGAACTGCTAAAGCATTTCTGATCTAAGGACCATACCATAATTGACTTGATAATAAATCGATACCATTTTATTTGGAGAACTACCTTATTTAAGCTCGGAGAGAATTTATTTCGTATTGAACATTTATTTGCACTATACTATTTTAGAATAGAAGTAGGGTTTTGTTTCGAAAATTCAAGCTTAAAGTTTACACTAAGCTGTATTCCACCCTCTACGGAACAAATTACTGCAATTCATTTCTGCCATCTTTTTCAGGATGTCAGGAAGGGAAAGAATGCAAATGTAAAGAATGTCCAGACAAATCAGCTGAGAAACCAAAATGTAAGTCGACCTTTTTCATGTTTCTTACTGTTACATTATAAATATCAAACCAATAAATTGACATCTTCTTGGGAATATTAAAAATTGCTGTAATTTCAAATTTTCAAATAATTTAAAAAGTTCTATACATTTCGAATTGATGAAGTTTGCAAATTGGCAGAGGAATAGACATTTACAAGCTTTTAAGTGTTCTGGTATAAACCAGTACATGAAAACATTTATCACGTACGGAAAATCTGAATGGCAGTTTCCGGATAGTTTAAAGGAATATAAAAGGTTTTTTTCATATCACAATTCATAATGCGAATACTCGTTTCTCTGAGAAGCTTTAGGCTAGCTAATCGATAGCAAATAGTAATCCCAGATTAGCTAGTTGATAGCAAATACACATGCTTATCGAACTCTTAGAATACGGCAAGAAAACTGTGGAATGGTTTTTGTTAATTATGCATGGGTAATTTTTCCCAGTCATTTTTGCATGCGAATGGTAATGCTGTCATTTTTTGCAAGCAGATGGTAATGCTGTTGACCTTTCGACCTTTTACGATCTAAATGATTTGCCTCCCTTCCTCCATGCATACAATACACATGCCAATCGAACTCTTATCTATACAGGGATTCAATGTACTCAATAAGTGAGAAAAATTTTATTTTTTATTCCATCGTTATACTTTCCCTGATTCCATTGTGCTTCCTACATCTTTAGGTGCGGGATCATGCCATGGTGCTGGTACCGGTACTCATCAGGAGAAGAGCCAAGATAATGCCGCGATGGGCAAGTGCTGCGCAGAAGGAAGCAACAAGCATTGCCATTCGGAGAAATGATGAACTGATCGACGAGTGGATGGATTTTATTTGGTAAATCTTTGGAATTCAAATCAGCCAATTTAATTAAAGTAGGAAAGTGAAGAAATGATTGGGAAACTGCCCAAATAATAAAAAAAAAAACAACTTATATATTAAAATATATTCACCAGCGTGATTGATCTTGATCGATTCCTTTAACCTTGAGTCATCACGAGGTAATCACTCCTACCGGAAAGAAATCCTTCTAACTCGTCAACTGATACATGGCTTTCGCGCTGCACAACACTACCTTCCCTTTGGTTTTCCAAATTCTCTGTCCCTTTATCAAATTGTATCTGATAAAATCCTCCGATCCTCCTCTGACCAAAGGTCATCGAATCGCGTTGGGAGGAAGCATCTATCCTTAGCTAAGTGCCAAGAGTTATAGTATTTATTGCATTTCGTTACTGCCATCATATCCGATACACAACGAATCGCAGCAGTCCTGCTGTACTATTTCAGGATTTCCTCACCGTCGAAACAATTCAGAGAAGATACATTTGAATGAAAAGAAGATTTTCAAATCTCTCAGTTATCGGTCTTCACAATTCAATTCAATTTTTTCAAGTTATTTTTGATAAACCCAATAGAAAGAGACATCCCTAGTAAATAACATTGATTTTTTATACCCAAGTAGATACCTGCCCCTTTTTATTTTAAATCATATCATCAGACTGAATATTCATATATTACCTTCTTCGAGAATAAATGAGTTCTGTTGAAAGCAGCTGCAATATTGTCATGATAGCAGAAGCTCGCGGTAGAATTGCTACCTTTATGAGGAAATCAGGTAGGCCTTTCAAGAAGTCACACTTTATCCGGGTTCTACTGAATAAACCTCCATTGGGATAGGTCCATCCATTACCCACATATGACATAATGGAAATATGTGGAACAAATTTTTGGTAACATCATATAGGTGAGACCACGGACCTTCTCAAATATGTATTCCCTTTCACTTAAACTGACATCAATATCACTCACTAACTCCGTATGATGATCATTTATTGATCCAGGAATTCTAATCATCTGTCTTATCTTAGATTTATTCTGTCAACCCATTTGATTCACATCGACAGTTAAAAACTTCTAGCCAGAAAAAAGTAAGCAAGTTCCTCAAATATTTCTTCAAACAAGAGAGATAAAACCATATAACAGAGCAATGACATTGAAACTAATCAACAAACAATAACAGTCGTTAAAAGGAAATCACTGGGATCTTAGTCGAAAAACGCAACATGAAAATATACAAACACAAACCATGGCCTAGTCTTTATAGTATAGTACTTAAGAAAGTGAATGCCAGACACCTAAAAGGTACGGAATACCGAGCATTTACGCACCCGAGAAGTTCAAAACTGATAAATGCAATATCTCTTATAGTCTTATATACTAAATATGATTTAATTTAATCACGCATTCGCTTTAATTCCTAATATAATGCTTTTAATGCCAACAATATGCGATAGCATTTATCGCCTATCACTCACTAACATAGAAATTTAACACGTGAACAGTAAGAGTTCATTGCCTAATAAACATTAATGATGTTCATGATTTCGTCGAATAAAATAGCTTGCAAAACATGAAAACATTCAAAGCTAAACTTGACAACATTCCCAGCACACAAATGATGTTAAACAATGTAAATTTTGGTGGATCAGGTGTGATACTTAATGATGCTATCGTTGACGGAGCAAATGATTTCACGTAGCGTGAGCCAGGAAGATGCATTCCATTATCTAAAAATATTCCTTCTCGCGTATCACGAATTCGCAAACGAGGTTCTGCCAATACTGGTTTTTTCATAGAATCGAAAGGACCTATAAAAATTATATGCTTATTGATGAAATTACGGAAAAATAATCTTAAGTACTTTTATTAGGACATTTACATTATAACGACTAAGAAAATGGAAAAGAAAATTTAAAAATAGAATTTCCTTCAAAGTATCACCTCGCCGTTGCTGCAAAATTGGTGTTCTGTAGCAAGAACTCAAATTATCACCAAGTGATAAGGAATTGAAGAGCTGTCCCAATTCTTTCGCAGGCGTTGATTCTTGAGATGAGATAGTTTTATCTCGCACACTTCCCGAAAACGATATACTTCTACCAGTATGAGCAGACAAGGTGCTACATTGCGATACCGGAGTACTTGCTATTGAAAATGCACTAAAAACACAACATATCTTGAACGTTTTAGATGACTTCGTATTTATTATAATTATATAAACGTATGCATAACTAAATGAGAGAATATAAATGCCCTTATTGGCAAGCATTAATTGGCAATGAAGGATAGTTGTTCATCTGACCTTCTATGTCTCATTTCACATCCAATTAGACTCGCGTATTAAAAACTTTTTTTATTTCCATAGCATCGAATGAATTATTATTCTACAAATGAAATATAACTAAATAGGGTAAAATCTTCACATGCCGGAGGTATCCATAATGTCTACAACTCAAGTAAATCTCACTGTAAATTTTACAGTAGCTTCAAGCTACTAGTTTCAAAATTTGGGCTAGCAAATATTAGCGGATACCTTTTTATGATACTGTTTGGCCGTTTCCGATGTAATAATTTTCGAGGAAAAAATGCAACAGCAAATGAAACTATACATAGTATAGACACGAAACTTAACTGCGAATGGAACGATTCCAGCTTTTCACCTTCATTACTTTTTAGGAATAATAATACACACCTGAAATCGTTATTTAATTCTTAAGATTGATATTTAAAATAGAGCGGTGTGAACCGTCATTTATATCTGAATCAACAACTGTTCACGAACTTACCTGAAATGTAACGTACCATGTACTTTGAATAGAAAAATGATGCACGTCGCCATGTTAAAACTCGACATTAATCGATAGTAAATGTATAATATAGAATTAATGAAGATTGGGATACAGTGACGCAAAACTGCATCACTATATCTGAATGTTCAAAGAAATTGCTCTGGAAAGCTATCGTAGAGGCAATAAATGTTTGGTAAATATCTAAAAAATGTCCCTAAACACCTGGCCAATCATTATAAAGCAGAATACTAACCAAATAAAAAATGAGACGATATCAGGCAAGGATCGTCGAGCATGCATTACAATCACTGAGGTAATATGTGAACTGAGGCCGAGGAGAATTATCTTCGTAATATGGAACATCAGAAATGGTATCCATGAAGACAGCACATAACAAGGTAACAACTGACTCAAGTCGAACAACTAAAAAGATTATTTGAAATATGCTGCTTGTAGATTTCAACGGTGTTGATAGTTGAACTCAAAAGAAAATATGATAATCATCTTGACAAGAGGACAACTCCAAGTATTAAAAGTTAGAACTCACATAAGCAGTAGTAGTATTATTCTGTAGCTGCAGTAAATAAACAACGAAAAGACAACAAGAAATAGAAAATGTGATCATATTTAAACAGTTTGCGACAGGTCCACAATTAAAAAGTGCTGCACGACGGCATCGGTGACTGCGACCACCTCGTGGTACTTCACTGATCTACGAATTAAATATTAAAATGACATGAAGAAAAGCTGCTTTATTCGACAGTTTTCTGTATGAAAGAATTAAAATTTTTGGTCTTACAACTTTATCTCATTCATAACCTTCGGGTCTCTAGCTTTAGTTACTTTAGCTTATGTTACAATGCTCAGCTCTTTGCTCAGTTTTCATTGCTCAGTTCTTTTCTGCAGAGCACAGCATACTTTCTTCAGTGTAAATTCCTTTTAAAACTGAAATTAAAATGAAAGCACCTCAGAGAAGTATTTTTGAGATGACGGTCGATGACGGGTAGAAGTAAGGTCCGAAACAGTGCGATTGATCTGTAGTTGATTTAAACCAAATTTCTGTAATAACAGCAGCTATCAATTTAAAGAATTCATTAATAAAGTAATTCAGAACGACAGCTAATTATATAAAAAATGTAACTCCTCTGTCTTTTTAAGGTCTTTAAAACCAGTAAAAAGTTCTCAGAGAATCACTTTAGCATTATGATATGCGGTAAAAGAAGTTACGGGACACTTTTTCCTTATCCTCCAAATATCTGAACTAGTTCATCAAAATTTGAAATTAAAAACAGTTATTAAGTTCGAAATTTCAAAATATCGCTTTTAGTCGTCTACAGAAAGGAATGTAAGCGAATTATACGGGATATATAAAGCGACCTTGTCGAGTTCCAATTTTCTTTGCACGAACTGCTCACAATCACTGCAAAGCGGATAACTCTTATGTAAACGTGTTTTATATACTTCGAACTCGCCATCGAAATTTGCCTTAAAATGTACAGCCAGGTCAAAACAAAAACAAGAAAAAAACAGAAAAGAAAAGAAATAAAACGATATATGGTCGCAAAGACAGCCGATTATATAGTAAGATCTTTCTCAGAGCCTTTGCACAATCCAGTCTCACTAAAAAAAGATTATGACTAATTATGCGATTAAACATAAGAAAAACCTCATTTCGAGGTTCAAATTTGTTGATTTGTGATTGAATACGTGCCTGCTGCGTGTTGCATCTTTGACATAAACCACTAGCAGTGATTGATTCGCGATTTCCATTTATCTTAATATTATCGATATCATTTTAACGATACAAATTTGGTTAATTAAACAGAGGTTTACTGAGTAGCAAAACAATGCCTATATTGACGAAAAATGTCTTCAACTAAATCAAACGCACGTTTTGCGATACTAAAACCAAAACTAATATTCATGATCCCAGTGTTTTAAAATTCTTTAAAAGGAAATATTAAACAAGGATAGCCCTTCAATTAAACATTGCCATAATTATATTTTGGAATGCAACAAGAATTGTTCGACATATGTGGCTACTTTACCAACAAAAATATTCAAGATACTATGGCAAACTCGTGATTTATTTATCACTGTCAACACTACATAAACTTCTCCAAGCTTCAATAAGAAAAACCTTTTTTTTAGGAATCGGATTTAGAAATTCGTATTTTTGCTCTGGAATGAATCGATCATAATCGCCATCTTCCTTGAAACCGTTATACTGCCCACACTTAGGACAAACAAATGCTTTTTGACTGCAATAAGAGACGCGAACATTCTCATTGCAAAACCAACAATTTACCATCGCTTTCCAAAATGGCCTACAATAAATCTTACTTTTCGATAGCAAACGGTTGCAAGAAAAGATGAATTGAATTTCCCAATATGGAAAATACTTCAACTACAACTTACCTAAAGATATGGTACAGGACATAAAAAATAAGAGCAATAAAAAGGATAAGAGAGCCAGCGCTCCACGATAATGCGTCCCCTACCATCCCTGAAAAGCGGTGTAAACCATCAGGAAGAACCAGTAACACCTCCTACTCGCACTGACTAGATCTGCAAAAAAACTCCATGAACTAAAATTTAAATTTATAGCAATAATGTTTTATATAAATCATGATATAAATATTTCTCCAATCTTCTGATAAACACTCATGTCTCGAAACTGATAATTTCGAAATCTCGCAAATCGTATTTACTGATTCGAACAGGTAATAACCATACAAAAAGAAATTCTCGAGGAAGAAGTCTTTTTTTAGTGCAACAGTTTAACTTTATTAAGTTCATTCTGGATACATAAGTAGGATGAAAAACTTAAAACTAATGATCATTCCTTAGCAGCTGTAAATTTTTTCAAGAAATAAATCTAAAGCGTACAAATAAAAGGTAAATACAAGTATGAAAGTTTTTAGTATCACTACATATCAAGTGAGATATACAGTTCACTTTGTAGCTCTGAAAGAACAATGAAACTATCGTTCGCTTGTATCAGTAAGAAGAAAAGAACAAATTATATTAACCGATGGAAAACATAAAGAATGAATGTAACTGGAAATATCTACGAAAAAAAAAGAGAGATCAAAAAAACTTCCGATGAAAAAGTTGTGGAAAAAGTAGAAGTTCAAGAAAATGCCTGGGCAAACAAGCCAATATGATCATATTTCAAGTCATCTGAATAAAGATACTGTCTCAGCGACACAAAACGAAAATTTATGGTTACAATTCATAGCAAGTTGGAAATAAAATAATGTTAATAGTGAAAAATATGACGTGAAGGATCAGAAAAACAACTGGTGATAGAAGATGGCAATAAAATGCGATATAAGTTGAGATGTCACTTCGAGGTGTAATAAGTCAATTCAGTCCATCACGACACAAAGTATTCAGTCCTGGCCAGAATGAAAAATAGATGAGGGTGCAGTATAATTGTGAGTATGCTGAAGAATTTGACCGCTACCGAGCTTCTAGTTTTTCAAAGTGTTTCCGGGCATTCCTTATATTCATCAACGTTGCAGCAGATGCTGAAAAATTTTAAAAATCAGAATAATTCATCCTAACTTAGCAAGATTATTAAAAAATATTCTCATATTAAACACAATTATAACTTAAATAATCAACTGTTACAAGTTTTATGCAAAAACCAGTATGCTGGTCTTATTTGTTTTAGCCATCTAGTGAATCACACAATCCTGAACTCTCGGATTCTAACCAGCTTACCAACGATGTAAAGTGCTATATCTCTCTTTCATTGTGTTTCAAGGAGGCAATGCTCCTTGTAAAGCTGAAATAATTTACTTCCATTCACCCAGAAAATTCAGTACACTTAATATAAAAGAAGTAACTTACAAACAGTTGCATCCGACAGAACTACCATGATGAATGTGTTGCAGGTAAAGCTATCAATAAATGCAGCAAATTTACTATTCCGGACACACATACATTCAAACTGAGAACCCAGCTTGCTACAACAATGAACTAATTATTCTTGAACTTCTCAAAAATCCCTCAAAATTAGATTTCTTCAAAACTGAGGGATTATGTTATACACAGCAGTCATTTTGGAACCCGACAAATTTCCGTTATATCCGAGCTTTCATTTTGGGACGAAGAGTCTACGATCATTCAGTTTCGAGTATTTCAAAGATAAAATCAATGAAGAATAAAAAAATTATAGGATAAAAGTGGAAAGAAAACTAGATTATGTCCATTAAGCTATTGATTCCTTAACACAAGTAAACTTAGAAAAGAAGAAACGATTAATAAGGTATTTCCTGCGTCAAAATAATCAACTTAGAAAATGTACCAGCTACTTTATAGTAATGTCAAGTAACGTAATCGAATGAAAATGTTGGTTGAAAGGAATAGTTAGATTTCTCTTTTATGAGTACCTCGCGACGGAAACTTTACTAAGTCCGTTTTACATAACGCTATAATCTCACATTCAACTTTTTTAGAAATAATGATGACTGAACAGAGAACCTGCATGACAGTTTGAACTGTTTGATGATGTTCGAAACTTTTTCAAAACGGTGAATATCGTCATGTTGGACGATTTGTGCCTGCGCTATCACAAGGAAAGTTGCCTTTTCGAATAATAATACCTGTCAAATGCAAAGAATACTGGCTAAAATATTTCAGAAAGTACAGAAGTTACGCCATCACCTTAAAAGGTCCTAAATTCCCAGAAGTTAAGGACATGAAAAACTGTTTAATTAAAAAGCAAACATCTAAAAAACTTATCAAGTTCATATGGCTGCTATCTTATACATATATGTTATTTTACATCGTCATACAAGAATTCTAACAATTTTCTATTCGTGAATGAAATATTGCACATGGAATGGAAATTACAGAACTAACTTCATCAGCATCCAGGATTACAGCAAACTGTTTCAGTCTGGCTTCCATTGATGCAACATTTGGTACTAAATGACAAACGATCGCCGACCAAGCCTGAATCATAAGGGCTCAATTTTGAAAATTACAGAAGTTAGATGTCGAAAAAAACTAGCATGAAAATATGCCTTGTAAAGCGTTTCATCCCAAATTGATGATCGATAACACTGCCTCACGACGTTATCATGACCAAATTTTTCAGCAGCAAGCTTCGATCTGCACATTATATCTCGCTCTTTCTCTGCAAATACCTAAAATAAATTATATAAGATAACTTATCTGTTTATGAAACAAAGGAAAAAGTCCAAGAACATTTAGAGTTCAATGATATGCTCCTGCTTAAAAAAATGTAAGCTTACATCCAACACAACGTGTCAAACTCTTTGGGCTATTTTCTCTAATTTTTACAAATGTTATTAGTATTGCGTACGTGTATCAATTCCGTGTAATAAATAAGGACAATTATCTTCTACTATAAAAGCTTTCAAAAGAGCCACAAATCTTCTGCAGCATAGTCCGAAGATTCTTCCACAAATACTTCAAAACTTGCCAAAATCAGCTGAGTTTTGAATTTGTTTTATTGATAAACAAATAGTTGCCAACCTGATCCCTGTGTTCTTCAGAAACCAAGTCCATTTTATGTATTAAGCAGAATACTTTAGCATTTGGTGAGTTTTGAATCAGTGCTTCCAGACATGACTGGTAATATCGATAATCCTTTTCCAGTTCACGACTTTCTACATCGAATACATATATCAATACCTAAATATAGAAAGAAATAAAAGATGGGAAAGACCATCTTAGCGGCAAAGAAGGTTAAGCAGAGTGGAGTATGAACAAGTTGAATACAGATGTAACAAAAGCTAAGCCTTTACCGAATATCTCACTACTTAATTTGAGTCGTCATCGCTAAAGCAATTTCATTAATTTTAAAAATTTAGATGTTGGATATGCAATAGTAAATAATAAAAAAGAGTATATGCCTGAACATTTTTGAAGATTTGGTCTTTTTGTGAAGCTAAGTAATTCTCCATAAACGCTTCTTGACCACCACAATCCCAAAGATGCAATACCAGATTACCCAGAAACCTGTAGTTCGCAACACTATGGAACACATACATTATAAGTAGAAATATATACAGATATTTAAGCTCGCTTATTCTTGAAGGCTGCAGCTACAACAAAAAACTGAAAAGCAAATGCATGTGTTGTCATTTAATCAAGTTGACAACTTTATTGATTTCAATTATGGACAACAAAACAGCTAAGCTTGGAAAATGGTTTATAGACAGAAATAAGTCATTGACAGAATGCAAAGTACACTGCTCCTGATTGCTGCAATATGTCTATAACCACAATGAAATACCAAATTTTAGATTTTCTTACAACTTCAAGGGAAGCGAAACAACTAACCGAATATGAGCATGTTCTACCTCCATCGTTGGTCCAAGACGATTCGTATCACGAGCAATATAATTGGCAAATATGATGGAACGCATTGAAGTTTTCCCAGAACCGCTTTTCCCCATCAGTAGAACTTTTCGTTTTGACATTCTCTTTACAGCCCTTTCTAAAAGCATTAAACAAAAATTAACGCCAATACATCTACAAAGAAACAATTCAGCTGAATTTCCGCTCTCCTCTCTAATATCTTATTAGTCCTACCTAGACTGTATTGTTCTGAACCTGATCCGTACTCTTCAGCTTTGCTCTTCAACAATTAGCACACACTTATTCTTCCATTTGTTTCATGATCTGTTTGCTCAAAATTTATTCTTTAGCTGATCTGCCGATGGAAATCTCGTCGTTAAGCGTCAGTGAAACCTGGAATCTTACCATCGTCCGCTATCATATCCATCTAATCTGATGAATATAATCTGAATAAACACTTCAAATCTCACAATGATGATGAAAACCGTAATCGACCTTCATGTATATTTACAGATTTAAATTTAGCACGCAAATGATGAAAAAAAAAACAGAAAACGGAAGACAACCGTCACAACCGCTAGTTCCCTCATCATATAGCAAAACATTTTTTTGACTCAACAAATGGGAGTTCAAAAAACAGAACGGGAAACTTTTAACAGTGAACTCTATGAAAAGATAAGAGATAAACGCACCACACCGTCATGACATTTCAAATTCTAGGCAAGAGGCAATCATTTATTTTTTTTCCGCTTTAAATATGGACAAGAAACGCGCAATGTGCATTTTTGCATGCGTGGTTGATTGTGTCGTGCAAATTTATTGTTCATCAACTTCAAGCTACTACTGTGAAAAATTGTTCATCATTCAGAAATGGTAAAAAACTGTCAGTTCTCATACATTATGATCAAATACAGTAACAACAAATTTCTACTTCTAAAACATTCCTAAATTTTTCACTTCCTCCTAAACTTCTCCAAATCAGCCATATCCCTGTCATGAGTAGAAAACATTAGAAAACCAAAAAGACTGAAGATACAATGGACGTGCAAATAGCTCCTAGTATTTATAAAAAAATTGTATTCAGGAATACAAAGGATTTTAACTCCAAAATTCATCTCATCGCACCGTAGTTTATTACTGATTGTAACAGAGTACACAAAAATTTTTCCAGATTTTTTTCTAGAGGCTGTAAAAATTCTGACGGTCCTATTTTTCTAAAGCCTAATCAACATAAATTAAAGTTGTTCATATTATTTGCAATTTCAAAATCCAGTACATTTAAAAGTTATGCTTGGAGAAAATTTTGTAAAGAATGGAAAGGCTATGAAATGGTTGATCCGAGTCAAACCAAAATCATAAAGAATACACTAACATAAAACACATTTTCCAAATATTCCATTATACAAGAACGTTGCGATATAATCCCAATTTAAACATTCACCAATAAGACAAAATCTATAACAGATAACTGTCCGTGATTCAAGATGAAATGATGCACTTCTTCAGCATTCTGAACTCTTAGAATCGGACTCCCTGAAAAATACTTGAATTTGCTCCCTTGAAAGAAACAACATCACAAAAAGATACATGTACAGGAACAGTCACATTTCAATGTCAATTAAAAAATGAACAATTGTAGCCGGTAGATTCAGGTTAACTTTGTAACAAAGTAGGATAGAGAAAAAATCACTTCTCCCGGATTTTGCTAAGCCTAAAACACAAGTCTTAACCAAAAAAAAAACTAGATCTTACGTATAATATAGGATTCATGAGTCCTGCACAACATTTTCAGATTATAATGAATGATGAGACTAAATAAAATTGACTTCTTACTCAATGAGAACAATCTAACCTTTTAGAGAGTACCTTTTAGGAAGTAAAACATAAAAAGTAATCAACTTACAAAGTTAATTACAAAATGCCCGAAAATTAAAGTTATCCTACTTCATGTTTCCCGCCATAATAACGGACGCGATACCACCGCTAAGTGCTGCTGCCGTAGGACTGAGAATTATGTCTTCGCCAGTCTCATTCCATGCATCATCCTCAGACTGAGACTGTGGTGGAGGCCAGTCGTCCGGCTTCATGGATGTGAAGTCGGCCCAGTTACCGGAATCCATGGAGGACATTGACGAAGCCTGCGGCCATTTATCTTCTGAAACATTACAATCACTTTTGAATGAATGAATAGTGATTATCCTTCATCAAAACTTTGCTAATATAATGCATCCTATAAGAAATTAAATTTACGTAATTCATAAAAAAAAATCACCTATGACACATTTTGATATTTTCTTTTCTTCCTTCGCTACATTTGTTTTTGCTGGATCTTTTTCACTTTCCATAGGAACATCGTTGGGACCAACTTCACTAGAATTCAGCATGGGAGCAGTGCCGTTCCAAAATACGGAAAACTTCGATCTTGAATCGTTTCCACTATCGCTAGTTGCCCTGCTATCTACTTCCTACACAAAATTAATTACTAAATAGGCAAGATTACTGACTTTTTGTCTTGGAAAATCTATTTCGTTTTCTCTTCTCTTGACTTGGAATTTCAGTGAATCGTTAAGATACCTTGGGCTTCCTTGAACTTGGCCATCCATCACCTGAATCCTTACTTGTAATACTTGTATCGATTCTCAATGCACACATTGCATCAAACATATCTTCACCTCCCTAAACAACATTTATTATTATAAACATTCACATCAGAAAGATACATAAATTGAACATAAAAGGAACTCACAATGTTAGCAAAATCTTTTGCAATACCGCAATCCGACGTGATGTCAGTAATCTCGTAACTAAAATTAATGTAAATTTATTTATTTCTTCCCAAACAAATAAAATATTTAAGGAATGAAGCTTTTTGCTCAAAAATTTCTTTCCATGAAAAACAGCCACACCACAATCACTGGTCAAATTGACGCAAGAGCCTTATAGGATTGTAAAAAAATTTATACACTGGATTTATGATATTGCTTGCAAATTTACAGCACTTATTCAACTACAGTGTTTGATGACATTATGGTATCAGCAAGATTATTACCTCAATTAAGTGGTACGACAAAACTTTATAACTCCAATACTCTGTGCTAAAATATTTGTTATTGATATAAAAATAAATTTGCATACTCATTGTTATGAGAAGAGCATGGGAATGATATTGTCACATCCTCTGCCAGAGACCGGGGTATTAAATAACGTTCATACTCATCCATTAACTGTAATATGGAAATCAGTTTAAACAAAATTTTCGTAAGCCTTTTCCCTAATTTCGAAGTAATTTTAAAGTATTCAGAGCCATTTTACAACTAGCCAAAAATCTTAAAGGATGATTGAGAAAATGTTGTATTCGAAAGAAACTTTTATTATCCAGGAACAAAGAATTTTCAAATTTGGTAGAATAAGCAAGAAAAATACGTAGGACCAAATGATAATACCTCTGCAGCACTACTGACCATAGGTTCGGGAACATCACACGCATCAATCTTCGCCGTATCAACAACATTACTAGCCGGTGGGAGAGTGATGCCTGTGTCATCACCACGATTTTTCTCCTCGTATTCTTTTATTTCCTTTGAGAAAGCTTCCCAACAGGCAGCTTGGTCAGATGCTAGAAACGTAGCAGCATACGCGATGTTTATCATCAGCTTTGTATCTATGCTCATTAGTAGTATATTCCGTTTTCTTATGGAGCAAAACAAGAAAACAAATACTATCAGAATATGTACATGCATTCAAGAAATTGTGTCTGACCTTGAATGAACTGAGTGATGCATTCAGCATTGCATGAGGATTCGGAAGCACATTTAATTAGTAATGCGAGATTCATATAAAAACCATGCAACATTCTTTTTGAAGATCCGTGAAGAAAGTCAGTTTGTGATGTTTCACAACCTGCCAATATGTGCCCCAATATATCCACATCCTAAAAAAATTAGTTTGTTTTTCTTTTAAAGAGGATTTTAAAAAAACTTACAAAATAGTGGAGCTATTTCACAGTGGTCCAATCAATTTGCATCCATTTTTCTTTTCAAATTTAATTACAAAGTCCATATCACCATCGCAATTAATCTTCATTATAAATAAAAAACATCGACTTTCACTATTCTCTAGTGCATACTAGAGTTCAACTACTAGGTCTCATTTTCTATTTTACTATTCCGTAGTGAACAATAGAGAATAGTGAAATAGAAAACAAGAGTGGTTGAACTGATTATTTTTCCGAAAGATCAAATATTTAATATAATTCACCTAATTAGAAGCCATAACTATACGATGTACAACGTGTCTATAATGTACACAAAGAATAAAAGTCCTTAAGGATTTACCTTGAATAAATACTGTATAAGCGGCGAGGGAGAAGGAGAAAGTGTATAAAGAATATAAGCAATGGCTCGATGTAAAAGATTTTGAAAGAGTATAAGTTGAGGACGAGTGTTGATATAAGTGAGGAAAAGTTTGAATGGGCTCATTGAGAGAGATGAAAATGATGCCAAAACAGCCTGATGTGTTGCCATATGATTTGTATCCAGTACTAGCACTAACAACCGCATCAATGGACACCACGCATCGCTGCACACCTCTATATCACCATCTCCTATCTGTGAGCAAATATCCTTGTCAATAAGTTTAATAAAGGGAATTAATTTCTCAAAGCAGTAAAAAAATAGTTTTATTCAATTAGAATTTAGAATGCATATAAACCATAAGGTCAATGTAAAGTCAACAGAAGATATCCAGCACGCAAAGCTTTCCCCGCGTTTCAAAGTACGCAACTATTTTTAAGGCCAAAAAAAATTTTTCTTTTATTGAACTACAAGAGAAATAGGAATGGATAAGAATAGTAATACAAAAATAATAGAAAAATCTCTTTGAAGTAAGCACTTATGAAAAAATCCAAAGAAAAAAAAACTTTCTCATTGATTGTCTACATGTTAATGTTTATCTGTGCAATACCTTGAGAGAATCAATTACTGCATTGACAATCCGATCAGCTGAAGCGGCAACGATTGTCTCTACTACATGACCTGCATCAGGCTGCCACACAGTTGTACCGTTTAATTCATTTTCCGCGACTGGCACACCACCGTACCATTGCGTCTGAATACCACGATCCTCCATTCCCAATTGATGACTGGGACTGAAAATTACCAGCTGGAATATAAGTTATTATGCTGACCGACATAGAATATAATGACCTTCTGGAAAAGCATGCTATACAGCTTTTAAATGGCAATATTAAACTGCAAATCCCTCTGTTTTATTACGGTAAAGTTCTTGTCCCTTTGTAAAAGTCTTCTGCATGTCCTAAAAATTCAACAGAAACAAAGCACCGTAGTGTGTTGGATGCTCTTAGCAACTGAACTTAGAAAGAACATTTTCTGTTTCAACATCTCGCTGGCCCAAAGAAAAAATGCAAACCAGTTAGGGATAAAATTAGTTTCCAAAAGAGTAATCAAAATAGCGGCAGCATTGACAATAACAGAATCGCGACGCTGCTCCAAATTGTCAGGTAACATACGACTCATTAAATGTCGCACATTCCGTTCCGACTGTAAACTCTCCAGTAAAGAATCATTCCGCTTGCATTCTGCGGTGTACTGTATATCACGTAACATACGTACCAATTCGCTCCATAAATGACCAATGTTGTCATGAACCTAAAATGATAACCAAACATGGAAGCCTTTTAAGTACATTATAGAGTTTAATAATTTCTTACGGCTAGCTACAACATTAATTCGAGAAATGACAACCGATTAACGAACACCGTACACCGCAGTTATAGCTATTATCAGGCTCGAATATACTTTTTTTCATGTGATCATCATTAAAGTTTGCTTCCAGCACTGATAGTTTGAAAAATTTTACATAATTCTAACTCAGATACAATAATAAAACATACAACAGGTGGTTGTTCTGGAACAAGAAGATCACAAAGACTTTCTACCAATCGACTTTCCGCACACCACTGAAATATAACAGTTTTATCTCACGTTCAAGAAGAAATATGCATTGTTGATGTCGGCTTGATTCTACGAAAACACTAACTCATTAAAATAAAGGTCATGATCAAAAAATGATCAATTCACCGAGACCTGTTTGATATGATCGTGCTGTTCAATATTTGATAGGCCACTAACAATGCGGTATAACAGTTCCATTACAGCCGAATGTTTCATGTTCTTCATACAATGAATCAAAAACTGACTTTCTTTCATGCGAGGAAATACCTAAAATTCATTTACGAACCTTTATCTAGCACCGTTTTTCCGCTAAAATACATAGATAAAATAAACGCAATAAATAAAAAAACAAGTTCTACTTATTAATTAAAACGCATAAGTCACTAATCACCAAAGCGTTCTTTAAATCTCGAAAAATAGAAAATCATATATTAATAATTAATAAAATCCGTTCTCAAATAAAGATGTAAATGAATTTCCTAGATCTTTTCAAAAATCGACTCACAGTACTGCCACCTAATCCACCCGTTAGCTAAGTTGTCCATGCTTTCCAATGTCTAATTCCTATTATAAAAATACAAAAAAACATCTTAAAGGATTCTTAAAACCTAATCAACGCGAAAGACTTTCGATTATCGTCGCCTCCCGAAAGATAGTTTGCCGTACATAGAACTAATCTTTACTATAGTAAAATGATATTTGGAAGATGGGAACAAAAAAAAGAAGCAAATAAATACCTGATCAGGGAATCTACCAATAATTTGTGAGAATATTTTCATATAAAAATTGACGATAACATGGTTCAACTTCCTGCTGTCCAGGAAATCAAAAAGTAAACTGCATGCCTCTTCATTATTTATAACTGCCCTACTAAGCTCTTCATTATTTATCGATAAGATCTCAGCGCATAGGTGGGCTTTTCTGTAAGTAGAAATTACAAGCTTCAGATATGAGAGTCCTTCCAAAATGCAGCTATTATCAAATCGCTAAATGATCGATTAACTCATTCTCTCCCTTTCCTTTAACTCTTTAATAACGTATCTTTTATGTAAGCCTTTAGAAGTTTAGCGACGTGAGGGAAAATAAGGACAAAAAAAAAGAAAAAAAGAAAAAAAAATACTTGTACTGTTCTTTCAGTGGTAATGTTTCATCGATTTCTGGCTCTAATGCACCTTTGATCATTTGAGCCACTACTTCTTGTCTCGTTAAACTGCAAGTAAAGGGCCTGTACCGCAAAGTCCATAAAAATGGAAGGCTTTTCTTAGGATTCGTTTTGGATAGTGCCAACAATAACAAAGAGATGTAACAGAACAGATGATACCTAAACCTAGAAATCATCTAAAAGACGAATATTGTTTGTACTACTGTCATCAAGCCATTATACGATTATGAATATGAAAGACTCCGTAGAGGGCCTTAAAGTTCGTGCTTTTAAATATTCCTGGTATCTGAAAATATCGAATCACAACAGCTTATGCCATAAATATATTAAACTGTTCAATTTGATGAATAAAATCATGCATTCATCCACCAAGTTATCAGCACAAAACAAGCGATGTCGAATGGCCAGGAATTCCATTATTGGAAAATAAGTAGTGTTGGAGATCCCCAAGTAATAGCAACCAAATAATGCAGATGATCCTAAAAGTGTGCATACAAACGTACAACTTGATGAGTTGAAGATTGCCATTGCGAATTTCCTGTATCGTATAATCATCTTCCAACACATCTGCTAATGTTGCAGTATCATTCTTCAATAATTCATCTAGTTTGCTCCCAGAAGCTGCTAGATCGCTTGACCAGAACATATCCTGAAACATTGTTTGGCACTCCCTAATCTGGAATGCACCAATTAACTACACTCCCAATAATGTACCACTACTAAAATGATGAGCATAACTCTGACATTTGTGGTTCTTTTAATCTTCACAATGGCAAGTAATTCATCTAGTTTATTAACAGAAAGTGACAGATCGCTCGATCACAACAGAGGTCAACTTAGTTATCAAGTTTATTCAGGTGTTGACCGATGCTTAAACTCAATTAATAGAGTTATTCAAGTTTTTACAACTTTACCAGCTTGATCTGTTTGCAAATGAATCTAAGCCTTATTTTTTTGCCTAGGTGGCCTACTTATACCATTTACATAGAATGCCAACCTCAAATCTTTTTTTTGTTAGGTGGTTTGGTACATTCTAAGGAAAGTGTAGCTAGAGCGTGCCACATGGTTACGCTCTTTTCAGCATTTGTAGCATTATATCCTCAAATGAATCTCGTACATCTTTTCCACATAAATGCTGTCTACTTTATCCCTTTCACGGATTAAACTACTATGTCTCTGGACTCCCAATCACAAATTGAAAGATTATGAAGGAAAACTCTTGTTTCTACCAACTTCCTTTACTCTTGAACACAGCGCTATTTCGCTCATTATATTTTTTTCAGTTTCTTCCATCTTCACTGCCTTAATTCGTAACACTTCAATAAACTTATTTCTAAAATTAATTCCTTGACCTCCTTCGAAAACTTTATGTTCCCCAAAAAAAACCAATTAAAATTCGAGTCACTCCTTCTGATACCAATAATTCAATTCATTCGAGATCAACGATTCTTCGTTAACGTAACTAGCCTTTCGTATGCTAATGTCACTAATAACTAAACGACTTCGGAGTCCAACGAGTTTTACTGATTCACATAAAGGAAGCTGACCGCCTCCCACAACAACTGAAAAAAGCAGTTTTTGAAAATGGTTTTATTCTATTGCAAAAATAGCAAAGGAACAGTTATAGGATTACGGAGGGATGAAGAGGACGAAGGCATAGGCAGGAATGGATGGGATAAATTGAAATCTCACGAATGATTCCAGAATTGATAACAGTGCAGATCTTACTTCTAAAAAAGTATCCGGGGATTTCTTATTCTTAATGGATTAACTTAGCAATGCAGAACACCCCAACCGCCTCGAATTCAAACTACCCCGCCGTAAAAACAATCCTGCTCATGATTGGTAGCATGCAACGGACATGCAACAGTTTGGTTCAATGGTGAATTATGGACGGATTCGGCCAGATTGGACTAGTGGAACCTCTTGTCTTTCATTTCCCATTAAAAGTTTAGACTAGGATTTTCAAGAGTGTCTTCAGTTTATACGGAGAGTCGCTACAGTTTTCGTTACTTATCTTTCAACTTGCGAGAAATTTCAAATTACATCGATTTTCAGTTGTAAATTTTAATTTTATTCCGGCTAAAAAAGCGTTAACTTTAATTTTGTGATGAGAATAGAACATTTAATTATTTTTCCAAGTTTTTCCAAATTTTGTCATAGGAGTATTTGGACAGTACAAACTTATTTTCGATGTACAAGCATATTATGTGGTTTAAGTTTATTAATCCATGAAGTTTAACTTATTCAGTGGTGGATATCTTTGTTTGCGGTAGTATTCCTTTAAAAGCAAGGAAGTAATCTGTTGTATTAAATTCAGTCGAATTGTTACTCTCTTACTTTGAGGACAAAATGAATTCGGAAGAAGATAGTGACGAGATTTACGATGAAATTGATCGTCATCATATGTCACTGAATACACTTGATAATGATAAGGAAGATGCTGTGATTCGCAGGGAGGTGGAGGTCTTGAACGTCGAAGGCGATTCGTCTAGCCATGATGGTGATTATGACAATGAAGAGGACCGAAATTCTTTTTCAGACTCTGATGAAGATGGTTTAAGTAATGTCGAGAAGTGTAAGTCCCCACCTTTGATGTAGTTAGCAAGGTCTTTTTTTTGCATCTCTTCTTACATTAACAGTTTAGATATTAAAGAGTGTTGGCAGTTTTATGTGGACGGACTTCCTCAAAAGAGATTTGTCTTTATTATCTCTAAATGATATGGCAAACTGAGTTTGTATGGGAAAATGGTCTGACATCTTAAATGAAAAAGGAATTAAAAAAATTTCAGAAGCTCTTTTTGCAAATATAGGCAATAGTCATATGTGGCATTGACTGGTGAAATAGTTCGTTAACTAATTTAATAAAATGCGCGATTCACTTATTACTGTTCGAAACAATTATAATATACAAAACAAAAGGATTTATGATTTCAGTCTTACCTTCGGCAGATAAATGGGGTAGTGGTCGGAGAAGTTTCTACAACACTTCGTATGTCGACGAGGATTGGGGTGGTATGAATGAAACGGAAGCAGAATTAGCCGAATTGGAGGAAGAAGATGCCATTGCAAGGCAGAAGAAACTAGACGCTACTCTCGGTCTTCTACCCATGCAGTTCCAGGTTTATACCAGATAGCAGAATCAAAAATTCAGATTAGGTTAACTTGAATACATCACTGTCTATATTTTCAGGATGAAATCCAGGAAGAGAAGACCGATCATTATTTGAACGAACCTCCAGATATCGAGAGCATGACTGCAGAACAACGATACGAATATTTTTTAAAAGTTAACCCTGACTTGAAGCAGATGTTTAATGAGTACCAATCAAAGGTAAGATTTTGTCGACAAATGTAGATATAGCGATTTAGAAGATAAAAAATCAGTTTAATAAATCGTACAGATCTGCATATTGGCTTTCTTTATTTGAATGAGTTATGAAGATTCGCTCATATTATTAAATGCATTTCCCAGAAAAAAATAGCATTTGTAAAGGCATGCTGAGATATTGCAAAAGAATCAGTTCCAAGAACCTTTTTTTTATTTTGTAATTTAACTTGATTGTGGCACGAAATAATCATTTTAGAAATTCGAAACTTATTTCTTATTCATCGAATTTAATTATGTGATTTTCAGAGAACATATTTCTTAACCAATGTGCTTCCTCTCTTAAATTTAGCCCATTCATTGAAAAATATTCGACCAGACTTAGTGTTGGAAAAGCAACTACTTCTTGTGGTTAACGTTTTTTCAAGGTAACATGATACTTTTTTTAAGAAGGAACATCAACTTCATTTCTTCTCTACCATTTCATATTCTTGCTAATTTAGTTTCTTGCTGTTACTGTTGCTTTCACAAGGGTCCAAAAAGTTGAAGAGAAGTTCATAAAGTTAGGAATACTGGTTTCTTCGTCGATTCTGTCGATAACTTGTATCATATGAGTTGCTTTTTATACTTCACATTTTAATCAGCTAGGTTAAGAAAAATAAGGAAAAACTTTTTGGAACGCTGAAATTCTCCATTTATTTATTTTTGATTCCCACAAGAATGAGGAGAGCACTTCTAAAAATGTAAAACATTCATTGCCAAAAGAAATTATGCACATTCAAATTTTTGGTCAATTTTATGAAAAAAAAACAAAAACAAACCTAAAACTATTCTTCATGTTTTCATAAAAGTGAAAAGAGAGGAAATTTTAGATGTTAGGAAAGTTTAAAGCTTGCTGTCATCAGCCATTTACATGAGTGATCAATAATAATATAGAGACATATGAATTTTCCTGCAAATGAAATGATGGGTTTTTATCAACAGCTGAGATTAACAGAGGGACAAATCAAGCCATGTTCTTCAGATATTTGACCAATTTGTTGTTTGCATTTCACATAAAAATTGCCAGCAATTCATGTCAGGAAGCTCCTCACTTTATTGATCATCCTGTTCTACGGACTCTTTCAATTCTTCAGAAAGTAAGTTTTTTTTATGCTGCATTTGTTTAAACGCTGTCAGTAATAAAAATAATATTGGGTAATAGCTGTTGGGTTTTGGTTTGAGTATTTGAAACATGTACTGAAGGGCAACATATATGTTATGTTCTCGAGCAATATCTTCCTGGTATTATGTTTACTAGTTTTATTCTTCGACTTTATGAGTTTCTTAAACTACTATATTTTAATGATTGTTTCAAGCTCTATAATACGTCATAGGAAATGTTCGTTGTTGCGCACTTCCTTGAAAAACACAGTGCTATTCTGGGAAAGATAAGCAATAACCTTAAATCGAGAGATTTCACGAATATGTTGGATACATTCCCAACAATAGAGTTTGCATGGAAATCGAGAATTCCTAAGAGAAGCGAGGAAAATAAACAACTACTAATCGAAGAAGATGGAATAGAAGTTCAGATTGTGCATGACAAAATGGAGAAAGAGATTATAAAACGTTCAATAACCAACCAAGTTAGTTCTTTGATGCATATGCCAGAATTTCGAAAGCATTTTTGATAGCAATATCTGTCAAGATATTTTTAGGGTGTAGTTTCATGATACATTGAGAAAAGTGACGTAATAGTTCTGTTTGTTCTGAAAAATCTAAAAAAAATGATGCTTCCTTTCTAAATTTCAAAAATTTGCTATATTTACTTTAGCAATCACAAAATTTAATAGTTACTGAAAAATACTGGGTGTTGTGGCCTATTTCATATTTATTTATTCTGCTTGCATTTAGATTGAGAAGAATAAAGGTTTGCAAAATAAGCGGAAGAAAGGGACACAACATTCACGGGTCAAGAAGAGGAAGCAGTTCAAGAAAGCGTTAATCAAAAAACACTCGCAAAAGGCTGACGCAAGAAAAGAATTAACTCCATACGGAGGGGAAACTCGAGGAATCAGAGCATCGACCGTGAGAAGCGTTAAACTGAAAGCTTAGAGAAATGAGTGTACTGTTGTTATCTCAATATTAAATAGTTCTCCTTATTCTGAAATCACATATTTTTTTCATATTGCAATGGCAGAACTGGCTATAGTTGCCTCCAGAAACAACCTTACTTAAGCATATAAAAAATGAAACATTGCTAGAGCATAAAAATCAGCAAGCCATCTTTTTTTCTCGTTATGAGTTAAAGCTATCATCTGTTTATGTAATCTCCATTCGTCTAAAGTAAAAAAAGATCGATATTTTACAGATGTATTTCCTTCTGTTATAAATTGAAAAATCGCGAAGACGTAATCAGAAACATTTCATATTCGATACCTATTTCAAAAGGATAAAAAATTAAAATGCATGGATAGACCAGACTAATCAATAATAACGAGCTGGAACGGATTAGCAGAAAAAAAACCGATCTGGGCTCCATTTTTTTTTCAAAATGCTTTTAAATCACTATTTTCTAAAAAAAAAAAAATGAATGCTAAGGAACTAAAAAAAAAAAATAGAATGCTAAGGAACTTTAAGAAGTTGACTGCAAGTCATTAAGATTATTTACGGCTATCCTTAGCATATAGTGCAATAAATTCCAAGTAAAAATCTGCCTTAGCATAACCAGTGAAATCTATTAAGAAAAAATTTCGGATTAAACCTATAATTTTTATCATTTCATTTGAATCATTATTCTGGTGGAATCCACACAGTGAGGCTACTGCATATGTAAGTGAATGATATACTTAGGCTAAGATAACTCAAAAACAAGTAAGGCATCACGATAATATTACTTGAGCAAATAAAGTCGTACTACTTTCCAAGACATTAGTAAAGTACAAAGATGCAATAAATGTGCCAGGCTGTCTTTTGTTGGAAGTACCATAGAAACCTTCTGCAGTATATTATTAAATGACCAAAGATCTCTGGGAAACAATAAAAATAACTTTAAACATCAATTTCTCGAGAGGTGCCACGAAGTTTGCGCGCTGGCAGTCGCTCAACAAAAAAAAGGAGAACAAACAAGCTGGAAAAACAAACAAACAAACAAACAAACTGCACTTTGGTATAAATAAATACGATATAAAAAATGCAATCAAGCGATTGTCGAAGCAGTGAAAGGGATAACAAATAATAACATTGCCATAGAAATCGGAATATCGTTTATCACAACAGTATACTGCATTGCACAGTGTTTCACAGGATGAACATGACTATAAGACAAACTATAACAACCGGTAAGTAGGATAGTTTTTTTGAACTAATAACAGTTAAGCTACATTCTCATCCTTTGTAAACCTTTCTCATCCTTTGCAAAATATTTTATATCCAGATAAAGCAACTGTCCCACTTCACATGCAAATATACGGGCAGTATAGACCACACGGCTAAACAAGTACATTTTCGAAGCAAATCATTTCTCTTAGTTTTCATGAAGCTACTCATAACTGTAAAATAAGCAGGACGTCCAAGCCAGTATGTGGTGATATAGGTGGCACTACACTATTAGTCAATCAGTTCCGTTCTTAAAACATTGCTCACTCTATCCTTAGTTCATGCAGTATTTCCGGAAATTTTCAATAAATTCCAAAAATAAACTGTTCCATAGGAGAATGATGATAGAAAGAAACGCGAAAAACACCGAATTGAATCATTCATTTCGAGAGCTTTGATATTACGCGTATTAGTGCTCCATTCTCTTCCTTTAATTTTTGGTTGTCCGTGCGTAGGTGTTCCAACTGCTGCAAGTCGCATATTTAATAAATCCTTCTGGGGAAATTTCTTTGTTAAGTCGTTAAAACTTTGAGTTGTTGGAACTCAAAAGGAGTGAAATGATTACTTCAGTTCTTTTGAAACATCTTTGATCAAACTAAATTACTGGAAAAATGAACTTTGAAAAATGAAGCTATGGCACATCAACTATTATATCTTTATTTTAAGCATATTTTGCAGTTACATTAATAATTGAGCACTAAGACAAATTCTGTTGAGCATAAAATGCTCCTTACATAGCATGAGTCTACGAAAACTCTATGCCTGACTTCTTCAGGGCACCAGCTAGCCATTGCAAAAAAAAAAAAAAAAATGAGTGCCCGCCTTTCATCCTACCTCCGGATATTCAAACTCAGGAGAGTTAAAGTACCTCAAATTATTACAGTGACTAACTATAAGGATTCAACGAATAAATATACCGAGGAGTAGGAAGAAGCTGGGCTTTACAAGATATCATTAATACTTGATTATTATTACCTACTTAAAATAATGCAATTAGATATACTGCAAGCCAGAACGTAGGCAAAAGTAATAAGTAAAATGTTGCATTAGGATAACACCACCTAATCCAGAAGTTCTTCAGAATAATATCGATTATGACAATGTTTCATCAAACGTTGTAGGGGATATTTTTTTAAACAAAGTGAATATCCTAAACCAGTCGAGAAAAGCCATTCTTCATTAGAGTATTTAACACAGCTGTCAATAATCCCAACGTATGATGGTCATATTCCTCACCCTTAAAGTACTTAGCGCCACTTTTGAACTAGCTCACAGTTCCAAATTTCGTGAATAATTTGACACCGGCATTGTTCGTCTCGAAGTTCTACGATTTACGACATGCTTTTTACTATTGTGGTAATAGATTCACGAATAAGTAAAATAACTAGGGTTATAAAAAGCAAGAAGGTAGCATTAACAGAAACAACAACATGTTAGCCAAGTGCAACCCAAGCTAACACTACCGAGGCCAAGTTGGTGTACTCTGCTGACGGCTCATTTTAGATAACACACGAATCAGTGCTTCGTTTTCCATTCGTAGCGAATCATTGCTTTTCTCCAGCTTTTTCAATTCCTAAGTTAACATGAACTTGCTTTTAATATGTTAGCAGTGAAAAAAGATTTTTGAAAAACGTCGAAGAAAGTTTAACATCCAGTCCTTCCAGAAATTTAAGGGAGGTTCAAGATTTAATTCTTCATGGACCGTTCGACCTATTCTATACTGGACTTTTTTTTCATTATATTTTTTTCAGTTGCTACACTCCTGATAAGTGTCAAAGTTGAAGAAAATTAAACATCCAATCCTATCATCAACATAAAAGAAATTCTTCGAACTAAAAATGCACATCATAACACACCGTGAAATGAGGCTCAGTACTTTAAGTTCATTACCAAGCTTGTAACTTTAACTTTTTTTTATCGAAATTATATGACAAGATTCGTACAAGAGAAGTGGGCAAGTGGAAGGACGATAGTATCTCACAAGATAAATATGTATACTTTCCAATCTTATAGTAGGAATTCTCAAGTCTTTTCATGGATAAAATGAATTATAATTACAAAAAAAGATTTCAAAACGACCTCAATTTCATATTGCATTTCGGCAATTTGTTGTTCATAATTATGTCGTTCACGATCGTTCATTGGTGTTGATGATAAAGACTTATTAAGCGATGGTAGTGGTTTAAGCCGTCCTCCAACATTACATTTCAATAATGAAATGTTGTTTGCTGAATTCGATTTCTAAACATACGATTTCTAAATTTTAGTAAAATATAGCAGTTAATGAAGATACTATTACCTCAAACTAATACATTCAAACGAAATGGTCAAGAAAAAATATAACTGGAAGACAACATGGAAGTAGAGAATTTCAAAATAAATATAAAAGGATACATGCTACAAATAACTTCATCAATTTAATTAAACGACAAGATATATACCATACACTGTCACCTGACATAAATAGTTTGAAAAATGAAACTTAGTATAGGATATAATCAATTCCAAACTAAGCGTTCCAAGTAATAAAAAGATGACTTCTCTATCCATTTGAACCACTCTCACATACTAGTTTTTTTTATACCACTTATAAATAGAATAACCTCTAATGATAGCTCTTCAATTCGGCGCCGTAATCTTTCTGTTTCCTGTTTTTCCTTTTCATACAATGTTTTGTAATCCAAAACTGTCTCCTGACATTTCGATTTGCTATTGAGCATTTGAAATGAAGCTGTGGTAGCTGTACTTCCACCGATATGTATAGAATTAGTCTATAACGAGTTGGAAACAAAACTGGAAGAAATAAATAGAAGTGAAGGTTAATTAATAAAATGAAAAGGTTTCTCATTTCGTAAGTTGCAGTTAATTAACAACTTGAGTAATGATGGGTAGACTACCATCATACTGCGATCTTATTATTGCTTGACAAATGATATATATCTTTCTGAGAATGCGAAGTATGCTCTATCCAAAATTTCAATGGGTTAAACTCTATTCTTTTTTGCAACTGTGGCGACGAACAGGGAATGGAACCAGTAAGATGTAAATTGGACCCAACAGAAACGAGCACAAAGAACTTTGCAAGCGCGTAGAACCGTAATCATTGAAAGTATGCCAAAGTGAATGGTCGCACAATTAATATTCTGTTATTTTGAGAAAATGGAATCCAAAAATTTTGTAGGACATCGGCGTTTTAAATCTATTTAAACAATAAATATATGCAAACTACAACATACTTGGGTGGTCCTTACTTTACTGGTAAGAGCAGCCTGAGTATAAGCAATAGCTGTAAGAGCATTGTCTCTAAAACTGTAAGAAGTAGTAGCAGTGGCAGGAATTGAGCGATCGACACTGGAAGAGGATGATGTGACTGTGTTGGTTGAAGACGAGTCACCACCACTTTTCTGGACTGAATCATCCGATGTCTCTTCGCTCTGAAGATCGTCAATTCGGACTGGACCTGTTACGCGCCGTGTAGTCCTTGGAGCCTATGAAGAAACAATGTATTTCAAATTAAAGTTCAAATGCTTTTACAAATATATTAATAAGTCAATTTTTGAAATCGATTAAGCAATGTAATATATAAATCAAGTTGAGCCGTCCAAAATAAAACCTCTACTTACTTGCGACCGACGACGAACAGCAGAAAGCGATTGAGCGTACGTTTTTGCATCAAAGTCCTTCCTTTCTTCCCCAGTTCTTTTTTCGATTTCATGCAGTGAAGTGGAATCCTAAAAACAACGCTTTCTTAAAGGTATGACAAATTTCTAAACTATGCACCATCAGCAAACCCCAGCTTAAAATTTTTGCAAAAGTCAACTAACACATTATTTCAAAAATAAAATAAACAAAAAGGAAAGTAATTCTACTACAGTACAGATGATATATGAAATAAAGGCTAATACTTCAAGCTAAGCAGATCTATAATACAGTTTTTTTTTTTTTTTTTTTTTTTAATACAACCTATATCATATTTCATCAGTACAATTGATGGAAAGACGTTTTCAGTATTAGGGAAGTATGGCAATACATGCCTCTTGAAATCTTACTAAGCAAGATTGTTCAAGATGCTTTTTGCACAACCTATCAACATTAAACTTATTAACAAGGTAAATAACTAATCATACCAACGAAGGAGAAGAAAAATTTTTCCCATCCCTCTGCATTTCATTCTCCCGCTCTCTCTCCTTGTCATCATGTCGAACAGTTAGAGCTGTGGCAACGCGCAACTGTTCTCGAGTTACTCCTTGCGTCGATCTAATATATACATAGCATATTTATCAACTTTAGCTTCGGCAATCACGACCGACATATTATTGTATTGTTCGCCATGTAATAAATAAGTACGTCAAATGTAGTTATTGTATTCCCCCTCCCTTTTTGCTCCTGGTTCTATCCTTTCACTCAAATTCTGCCAAACTCACCAAATAATTTAGCAATTAGATTAGTTAATGAACCTGCGAGAGTCTCTTTGTCGTTTTGCTCTACTTCGTCGTTCAGCTTCACTTTCATTTGGCATATTTGGTTCCATTGGTGGTGTTGCAAGCAATCCCCTTAAATATAAGTATTAAATATAATACTGACAATTCATAACTGATTCATTTAAGACATAATAATTTTTGATTCCAGAAAGTCATCTAGAATTCTAATAGTGCATTGGCTCCAAGTCACCAAACCCCAAGGCTTATCTCAAAACAAGTGTACGGGTTAACGATGAATACAAAATGCAACACAGTCCAGAATGAGAAAGGCACTCCATATATCGTGATCAATATGGACTGAATCTAATCAAGTGGATTCAATTTAATTAATCTATTACTGAAGTACTGTCATTAGAAAAATGTGTACAACAAATAAAAATAAGATGCTCTCATGCAGCAGTTAAATTCTGAACCAAAGCAAATGGAAAGTACACAGGTACGTTAGACTACGGAATCAAAGACTCGATAGAATATAGTACACCGGTTGTATTAATTCCTTTCTTAAAATATTACTTGTCTCGAGTATATTTGGATCACTCAGTATCAAGTTAATTTCAATCTGAAATCGCAAATGCTAACATTTACAATGGTATTTAGCTTTTCCCCGGTCAAATACTTCGTCAAATAGAAAAATGTAGCGTTATGCAAAGTCAGGACATAGCTGAATAAATACTTCAAAGCTTCAAGCTATAAAGGTAAAGACAACGCCAAATATTCATCATCTAAGATTAAGCCAATTCGAGACAATAACAACTCAAAACAGGCATCGGAAATAAATGATTCATTTAATTATTTAAAGCAGATGCATGATTCGGTCTTTTTCACCGGCCATTTAGTTGAATACTATAGAACCAGGAAAAGATGACAAAAATTTACCTTCCACAAAAGCTTTCAAAGGGTTAGCTTGAGAAAAGAAAATGCAATTACAGAAATACTGAGCATTAAAGCATTATAATTTTAATTCAAAAATAATATACGACAAAGAAAACGAAAAAAATATGAAGCACCTTGACAAAGATGGTTGGCCAGTCTGCAATGAACAAGCGTTCGTTACTGGCTGAATTCTATTCATAGTGCTGATAGCAGCCTGTCGTACAGCAGCTTGGAAATGCGCAAAAGCCGGATGTAGTGGACCTTTGATTGCCGAACTACGATATAGAGGCATCCATGGAACTGGTGCTGATGTTGATCGTTGTAGGTTGACACTAAATTCGTCCTTTTTTCTTTTGAAATGAAGAATCAAGACTACATCTGAGAAATAATTTATTAGTGTCATAGCAGCAAGAAAAAAAAAAAAAAGAAGATACCCTGTGTTATGCGGCAAAATAAGCATGCAAAGCGATGAATATTAATTAGCAAAAAAGATTAGCAATTTACAATATTTCGCGTCTTTATCACAGTCTCTTCTTAAAAGAACGAGAATTGCCTATCTTATTAAAGAAGAATGATAAAGTTACGTGAGATACCTCGAGAACGAACAAAAATGGATCTTTCTCGTAATTCTTGGCAGAATAAACACAATGCTAATCGTAAGACTGAATTTCTCACTTGAACGATCTAATTTTGCATATTTAACCATGATTATCTATGTGTGTGTGCAACAGAGAGGCTCGAAGGACAATTGAAAAAATATGTTATGGTTGCGACAAGACCCAAAAATATAAAGGAATGATAAAAATATAATCCAAGTTTCAGCAAGGTCATAGATCCAGCAAATGTAAAGGAAATTGCTCACATTGCAAAACAGCTAACCTTAAAAATTATTATCAAAGATTGATATTTAAACTCTTTAGCCTTAAGAGTCAAAGATGAGAAGTTAGAAAGACTTCTGGCAGTTGAGAACTTTTAGCAAGTAACACATGCAAGGATAATTTTTAAGGATCCCCGTCCAAAACAAAAAGGATAATTCAGAAAAAATTAATCTTTGACAATAAAGTACGACAAAGAATGGAGGTTTTCGAAAGCACAAGCAACAAAAGCACGAAGAGCAGCTGTATGAACTATCTTTGATAACAAGTAAGCTTTAGCCCGCTATAACACGAAGTTAGTTTTTGGCATCATGAAGGAATCCAAGAAAATCAAAATCAATAAGTAATAAACTGCTTACGATTTACTGAAACGAGCTGATGGCTCTAAGGAAGCTGTTGTCGTTGTAAATTCTTTTTCTACAGAGTGAGCTTTGAGTGAAGGCTGATTCTCCGACAATACAATCGACAAATTAGAATCGTTAATCGCAGATCGTAAAGACGGACTGCTCTGAAAATATACCTTCTGGTTTGTCAAAGCTAAGAAATATAATAGCACACTGCAGTTTACCAGCTGCAAAAACAATATGTAGAGACAAACTGCCAATTCATAAAATTTATATCCATTTATATCCAATTTATACCCAATATATCTGTGAATTCATACCAATCGTCCATTCATTTATTGATCTTCGATGGATTCATGATGCACCATCTTTTTTCACGTGCCCGCAAGAAAATGACGTTGTAACAACAGGAAATGAATAAGAGAGTATTATAAAGTAGGTGGGTAGATATGAACTGTATATTTTGCGGATGAGTTATTTTATGGTCACATAGCATCAATGACGATAGCGCTTACCAAACAAGTGACTTTATGAAGAAGCTTAACGTTTACAGGATCATCAGAACTATTCGGTCACTAGGTGTAATGTATTTCTCAGTAGTAACGTCAGCACGACTTCTAACCACTAGTCAGTTTTATTTAATTAATTCAGTAATTTACTATATAAATCCGGATTTGATTTTTTCAAACCGAATTAAAGTTTGGGGAAAAAAGTAGCATACGTTTTTACTCGACACGACTCACTGTTTTACATTCAGTAAAACTAACGGTAGTTGTAGATGATGAAGGGGAAGTTGAATTCCGCATCATTTCTGATGGAGATTTCGATTCGCTTACGAAAGCTGAAAGAATAGGAGCAGGAGGAGATGGAGTTGTCGAAGTTGCAACACGTGCCAATCTATCCTCTATTGATAGGCTTGTTTTTTGATCAGATTCAGAAAAAGTAATTGATTCGGATGCAGACGATCCACCCTTATCCGTATCGCTATTTTTCGATTCAGCAATAGAAGCAGTCTTTTCTTCGCTACAACTTTCGCTATTTGATTTGGAAGATAACCTGAATTGTAAATATTCACAGGAATGAGCAGTATGCCATCCATCTTATTTTTCTTAACACAATCTAAATATATATTCATGATGATTCCTGGTAGTGACCAATGTGAACTGTAGTTAAAGCACAACTTCCCATCAATTTATGACACCTGTTATAGACTATCATAATACATTAATTTTATACTATCCACATGTCAATTGTTTTCATTAAAGTTATTTTGATGTTTTCGGTTAAAGTTATTTTGATGTTTTCGCTGCTCTGAGTTCGATATGACAAATTTGAATATGTTCAATTCATTCAATTTTAGTAAAAAGAAAGAAAAAAACATACAAAAGACAAACTACAAGCAATGCCAGAATATAAACAATGCTTCAATTTATGCATCCTTTTTTAATTTCCATATGACAGAACCACTTCATATCAAGCATGGAAATCGAAAAACATTTTTATAATTTAAGCTAAAAATATTCCCAATAAATACATACCTCTCTTCCTCTGAGAGAGATTCAGAAGTGTCAGGCTGCTGTTGTTTCACAGGGAAAGGCAATCGAACTTCTACAGATGGAGAAGGAGAATTATTCTCAATAATGAACGAGTAATCACCTTCCTTAAGCTCTTTTTTTTCATCTCGTTCGTCCAGTTTTGTTTTCTTTGTCTTTTCTTCCGTAGACATTCTTAAAACAGAAGTAGTCGAACCAGCTCTAAAAAATTTTCGAGATATAAGGAAAGATTAAGATTGATAAATCAAGAAAGAAGCTCCATTCTGAAAGAGATTTATCCCATTAAATTCAACAGTTATTCAGCTGAGTAACTTGACTAGTGATTTGAAAGAAATGATTTAATGAGGTATAATGAGATCTTAGTTATGACAATGACGGGTGAATCAAAATAAGTAACTAGTAATTTTACTTACATTCCTTTTTAGAAATCTGCTAATAAATTAAGGACTTTAAAAATTAGGACCTTTTAAGTGGTGCATTAGAATGTACTAATACACTAACAGAACTGTTGGAAGTTAGTCTCAATCGCTCCTTTTCTTGCATTCCTTCTAAGTATTCAACGATATCTTTATCAGCAACATTTAATACTGTTTCACCCTATAAGCATGAAACAATTATTGCAATTCAGTTCAACGCTTGGTTACTCATTCATTTCAAACTGTTGCTAAAAACATGAGATAGATAATAAGCTAATCAATTTAATCTGTAAGCTCAAAAAATAGATATCTGGATCCTGAGTCAAGAGTTATCTTCTATCATTTGCTTCCATCCATTCTATTCCTATTATATTAGACCATCTTTCAAACAGAATTATCATTGTCTAAAATGTTTCATACCAATACACTGTACTAATACACTAACAGAACTGTTGGAAGTTAGTCTCAATCGCTCCTGTAATATTTATTACCATTACCAAAGGATGAAAAAAAAGCTATGTCTGCAAAATATCTATTTATATAATACTAACATTGTTGGTGAGCTCGGAGAAAGAAGCACCATTTTGAATAAGAATAGCAGCAGCCTCATGCTCAGCCCAATGTGCAGCAGCATGAAGCGGGGTCCAGCCATCACGATCACGGCAATTCACGTCGGCACCAGCTTTAAGCAACAATCTTATTACATCGTTATACCTGAAATTTAACTAATGAACTAATGGTACTTCTATGTCTTTTCAAGAGAACAAACCAAGTGATTGTTTATGCACAAGGAAGGATAAACCAGGGGCGGAGAGAAAAAATGTTGAGAAGTGTAGTATTAGTTCCCATCCAATTTTAAATGCTAGAAAGCCATATTCCAGTACAACGATCTAGAAGTAAAAATGATACGCATATTGTGGAGAATGGGCAGTGAAAGAAAGATGTTCTCGCAGGAAGATTAAGTTGTATTACTGATAACAAGAAACTGTGAGAAATAATTACTACGAGCCATAACAACCAAGTGCTACCAGCCACATTCAAAGCAAATAAACTTAAACATTAAAAATATGCAGGTCATGGTTAAGAACATGCATTGAACATATAATTTTCGGGAAAAATAACTCGTAATGAAACGAATAAAAACCCTTTTGCAGCTGCGACATGAAGCGCAGTAGCACCAGTTCGAGAATGCGGATGATCATGCATTTCACCATCTTTCAGCCATTGCTCTGCATCACGTCTCATTATTGTTAATTCTCTGTAATACACAGTAGTGCAATGTAAGCCTTTAAAAAGAAACTAGACCAACTAAAACTAAATTTTTCTTCAAATCGAAGACTCAGAATTCTTGACCATATTCCTAGAACTGAAATATATATGGATGCGGCAGCGTAGTTATAAACTTGACGCATTGTACATGAATTAAACAAAAAATGCTCACAGTTATAGCGGATAGGTCTTCTTCGAGATCCGTTTACTAAACTGGAAAAGATTTCGGGTAATATAACTACATTGACACATAAAATCAATGCTATTTCTTACCTATTTCGGCATTCATTAGGATCTATGCCTTGTCGTTGATGTTCCTCTTCTAAAGCCAAGCGACAGTCATCTTCTTCTGCCAAATCGACAGCTAATTCCTTATCGCTATTCGTTACAGAAATATCGGCACCTTCCCCACACAGATACTCGACTAAATCAACATTTCCACAGCAAGCTGCTGCATGTAATGGAGTCCAACCTAAAAAAAGTGAACAAAAGGCCTAAGGGACACGAGTTTTTTGTTTAAATGGTTATCAAGATAAAAAGAATACATTATTCGCCATGAAAATATGGGAGGCTCATGATCACTAATCTCTAGTAAATAAAGCAAAAAAAATCACACGAACAAACCTTCATTATCTTGTGCATTAACGTTAGCTCCATGCTCCACCAAAAACTGCACCATTTTTGGTTTCCCATCTATGACTGCCTTGAATATAATTTGAATAAGCACTTATTGGAACAGTAGAAATTGAAAATTGGATTATACCTTTTTCTCACCAGTTAGCATGTAGATTGAAGCGCTGGCTCTAATTTTCATTTCAATAGTTGGGTATTTGTTAAGATTTTCTATAAAAACGAAAAGGATCGGCAAATATCATGTATTAAAAATACACTATTGTTGAAGCAGTGAAACCTAAGAATTAGAAAGCCAAAGAAAATTCTAAAGACAGATTTTGAAGAAAGAAATTTACTTAATTCGACTACTGAAGTCATTCAATTTAAACATGACGAATAACCATCAATTAAGGAACTGCAATGAAAAAATAACCTGATGTAAGGCTGTAAGGCCGTCAACTGTACTAGTATTAATATTTGCACCATCACTGAGTAATGTCTGCACTTCCTCCAAGTCACCACTTAAACAAGCACTCAGAAATATGTCTTCATCCTATAAAGTCTTTTTGGCTTTTAGACGCCAGTTATTATGTAAAAAACCTCCCCACTATTATTACAGGATTCACTGCTAAATTCTCCAGCAATAGCATGCTTACATTTTCATAACATAATGAAATAAGAAATCATGACTTCAATTGTGGATTGGATCATCTTTCATCCATATAGCCAAACTGCTAATGAAAAAATTTACTGTCACAATTAAACATATAACAGCTACAATAAAGAATTTATTAGTAATTACAGTTTCTGATATACATCAACTGACTTACAGTAAACCTGACTTTCGATTCACGACTAAGCTTTCGGACCGATGGTAAACGATTCGTTTCTGAAGTTTCCCATTTCACCAGTTGCTCCTGAAATAAAATAAGATAAAAGTAAAAATCCCGAGCCCTTCTATAAAAAATTTTAATTTGAAAATTCTGAAAGATTCATTGGCAAATCTATCTCAGTAGCTTTTCCCTTCAACACTGCCAGCATTCTTTGTGAATTGATAACAGATATCGTTTATGGCTGCAAAAGAACACGATTTGCTTCTTCAATTTGAATTTGTTTTGAACATCCTCAAACAATCGAAATGATAATAAAGTAAAAAACTGAACAAGGTTTCATCATCCAATGAAAAATAAAAAGATCGAACCGAAAAATAAATATTACATGAGGGCATCTTATTCAAACAAATTTAAATGAGATAAAATTTACAATGAGAAGTAAACCAGCCGACACTTTTCAACCACCATTTTTCCTCTCCTTTTCTGTAGGAAAAAAATGATGATGTCTGCATTTACGCAATATTGCAGATATAAGCAATAATAAAACAATGATCTCTATTATCCGATCCTGTTAAACATTGTGCAAAGAAAAATGAATTTAAGACCGAAAAAAAGACTTCGCAGAGGAGTGTTATAGTCCATTAGTATTAACTCCTGAAAATGTCAAGAATAAGACGAGGTAGAAGGGGAACAATAAAACATAAATATGGAAAGGATTCTCAATCCAAGTTATATTTTTATTCACTTTTGAAGCAAATTTAAATTACGAACATCACGAATATGGAAGGCATTATGTTCAGAATATCATACTTGCTTCTTGCCATCACGCACAAAAACGCAAAAGATCAGTTAAATGAAAAAAAAGACTGTTTGCACTGTATGCACCCCTTTTAAATCCCTTAAATTGAAATCAGAAAATGTATAAAAAATAGCGAAGAATACCAGCAGAAACCGAATATTGGTCATCTCTACAGGATGCTACAACTACCATCACTCTAAAGCTGATGCAGTTTCGATAAATGAAACGTCGTCTGCTTAGTAAATGCAAAAACATGAAGTACAACATTTTTCTGCTCAAGGGAAAAACTATTTGAATATTGCTGGCTGAAAAGCTTTTCATAATACTCAAAACTAATTCACATCCCTAACTAATTAATAATCAAAGGTCAAAATGTTGTTTATCAGTGGACTTTCTAGTATTATTTAGTCTACATACGGAATTTAGGTGGCAAGACTTTATGACTTTATGATAAAAGAAAGCATACCCTAAAAATTTGATTCGCCAACCTTACGCACAAAAGCGAGTCTCATACACGTTTCAGCATAGCTGAACTCATTTATTTTAATATCCAAGATGTTTTGAAGACTGGCAGGAATAATGAGAGACTGCAATTACCGAAAAAAATCCATTGTTACAATATGGAAAACGAAGAAACTCACATTGTGACTCCAACAAAAAATGCCCTCGTCCTTATCAGCCAAAACTATGAATGAAGGACTATTAGATTTATTTGGCTATGAATAATGGCATTGTCAGATTTATTTGAGCTAACAAAAATACATTTCAGAACATTAAAGTATAAATTATATTATTTTTTACTAAAATTTAATGAAAATTTATTAGAATTTACAGTAATCAATCACTACAGCGATAAAAAAATAGCGTAATTTGATTCCACATTTTAGAAAGACTGGGTAATACTTTTTCAATATCCATAACAATGGGCAGAATAATCAGAGAGATATAGCCTTTGGAAACAAAAATTAGGAAAGAAGTAAGCCATATATTCAATAAAGACTAAAAATATACGAAAGAAGCGAAAACATACTTTTCGCTTCCAGAGAACATTATTGGCCAAAATATTCTTGTTCTGTTGAAGGAAAGCGAAGTGGGACGTTTCCAACCCGAAATCCGAATCCTCTCTCACCATTCCACTGTTCATTCGTTCTTTTTATATCGAAACAACCAATACTCTAGTGTAAATAGCAGAAACAAGAACACAGAAGAAAAAGCGATTTGATCCAGGCAAATTGGTTGCTTGATCAGAAGTATACAAGGAGAAATGATTACACATTGCGGTTCCCGTATGCCATCGAGAACGCCATGTTGCGGCTTGCTGCTGCTTGTTTTCTTTACACTTACTGTGACTGTTCTTGTCAATACCTCAAATTAGGTTCTTGTTAGGGATTAAATCGGAAATTAGATGGGCTTTTTCGAGATTGAACGACCACAAACACTGTTACGGATTAGTACAAAATAAGCTCAAAAGATAGAATTTACATCTTCGATCTCGAAATGTCACGATCTCTCAAAATGAATCGCTTATTAGAATGATATTCTGACATCTCTCGACAGCCAAGACAACTCAGAAGAACTTCGACATTACAGTGATGTCTTGATATTCCTGATAACAGTAGTGCCAATATTTCGATACTGCTAGTGCTAGTAACGCTATTAAATGCATTGAAAAGTGTAGCCAGAATCACAATAAAAGTGCTATAAAGGCTGATAATACAATGATAGTAGATACATCCACTTATTTTACTACTGCAAGGACCGACCGCGCAAAGCACTGTCATCATGTCAAGGGTCCCTTCTTGACAATTCCTTCCACCCAGTCCAATCAACTAACAATCCTCTCTTCTCTCTCCTCTTCAAACTCATTCTTCCTCTCCGAGAAGTCTAAAATTGCCATCTTCATATATCATCTCTCTGAATTCCACTTCCTCTACCTTTTCTCTTTATGCATTAGATATTTATGTCTGTATGTCAAAGCAGGTGTGTCTGCAGACGTATGTATGTATGTATGTATGTATGTATGTATGTGGGTGTATATGTATGTGTGTGTAAATGTATGTATATATACGTGTGTGTATCTGTATGTGGATATAAAATATGCGTGTAAAACGAGTGCATGTGAGTATATGTAAGAATATATACATGTACGTGTTGTAGGTGTGCATATGTCTGTGAGTGTAAGTGCATGTACATTGGATTTTTAACTATTACCCAATATTTTGATTCTTTCCCCACCTGCTCTCCCGCCGCACTGCGTCGTGTTAACGCTCTCCAAACGCAGTAAATCGCAGTACAGTCCATCATCCATCACTATTTATTTACAATTTGCATCACGATCATTATCGTTACCATCGCTATAATTATTAATTACTAGTGTCGCCACTATCATTACCGCTGTCACTATCACTACCATCGTTATCATCATCATCATCATTATGACTGCTGTCAATGCCTCTATCCCGGCACTACTGCTATCGTTATCGCTATTATGATTATCGTCCGGCACCATCGCTGTCATTATCACCACTGTCATCAAAACCACAATCATTGTCCCGATCATCATCAGTCGCTATCATTGTAGCTCTCACTACTGTAACATTGGTCAATATATTACTACTATCACCATCTTCCCTATTGTCAATATACTACTACTATCATCTCTATTTATAATCTTCATCGTCAGCACCATTAATAAACATACAAACGAAATAGAAATATAAATCGTGAAACTGCAGAAATCTTATTCTCACAGTTGCTAAACAATCGATAACCGCAGTTTCATCGAAAAATTGTGTGCCTTGTCCCTTTACTAGTGAAAGTGCGCAAGATATCGTCCCCAACTCCGTCATCATCCAGAGGAAGGAATTCCCGAATACAACCGAACGGTTCTAAGATGAACACCGATTTCCAGAATAGTCAGTTACATCGGTAGCAAGCTATTCTGACTTGGAAAGAGCGCACTGCAACTACCACTTCTCTTCTTGCATTAATTAGATGGTTAACTCATTAGCCAAGCATTTTTATTTTCTCCATACAGAAATGTTCCTTTCAATGCCATTCTTATGCCAAACTAAGTTTAACACGATTAAAATAAACTAAAAAGCTGAATAACACAAAAACTTGACTTGACTTATTAAAAATCGAATTTTTATATGAACAAAAGTGAAGGGCAATAAGAAAGGGTCGAAAGTAACTGATCCGGAAATAATTAAATGAGCTAAATAATCTCAGGAAAATAATCACAGCAAATAAAATCAGCCATATCAGGATAAACTTGGTTATATTTCCCAATATGAATAATTTTAATTTACAGTAAAATTTTGCAGTGAATAATAGTCATCGCTGTCGCTTTTCATTTTAACTTGTATGTATGTAAATAAATCAGTAGTCCATCTCACAGCAAGTCTAAGTTTCAACTTAAATATTTATTCATAGTGTTGGAGAGAGCGTTCGACTTCTTGACGCCTTTCTCATTCCCACTTTCATTTCCATTGTTTTCTTATTTACTGTCGCCTCGGTTGTTCTGCAGATCCACTAAATACTTCATCAATAAAAGTTTGATAATTGAAGTATGTTAGGAAGAGGAAATAAATTGAGAGTGCCTCTTTAATTTTGAAATTTTGACTGAGAACCAGGGCTTGAAAGGCTTCAAAATTCCTGGTGTGATAATGTGAATAATTGTGCAACCAAAGGGTATCAGCAGTAATGAGCAGTAACGCACCAAAATGGTAGTTCGAGAATGCCTAGTAGGCATTGTAGCAATTTTTTTACTCTTGTAATAAATGATTAGCACGGGAACAACGAATATTCGGAGTGAAAAGATATGAAGAGTGCTGATAGAGAAACCGGTTATTTGGACTGCGCAGTTGCTTACAGCGCAGAAAAAAAAAGTTCCCTTTTCACGCAAAGAACATGACATCTCAAGCTATATAGCAAGGAAGCTAAAGCTAAATAAATGGGAAGATTGTGTCATTCGAACGAGATCCACATGATCCTTTGCACTGACAGGTTTTGTAGAGTATCTCACATACATATCGAACTACTTCAGTTTAACATCTCTACATTTTTTACCGATCAAAAACAAATACATTGAGCCAAAAGCGCTGTTGAGAAGTGCTGCAAAATGAGGAGAAGGGAAGAAACCTAAGAAGAATGGATGGAGAAAGTGAAGCTGGGGGAGGAAGGAAATTGATGCCTGAAAAAGCTGTGACATTGTTTGGAATAAAGATTTCGAATTCTTTGGATTCATTGGTGAAATGGTAACTCTGTCATCCTGCCCCATTTCTTGCAAAATTTGATTATAGTTATTCACTTTAGTTTGAATTAGAACAATGTCATTATGGAAGTTGCAATAAAGCAAGATAAAATTCTCAGATTCATTTGTGAATTGAAAAAGGTCTGTTGCATAGGATAAAAGTGAGGAATAACTATGTTGTGATACGATCATTGATACGACAAATCGGTCCAGTGGTTAAAAGCGTTATTAACTTCTTCACCTATTATTGTCCTTCAAGTACCAGAGTCCTGCAGTGGCGAATCATTGTTTGATATCATTTACCAAATTCACTATATCTAATATTTACATTAGCATTGAAATTTTGCAAATGCGCATTTGTAAACAAAAAAAAACTCGCAAATGGGTAACAATAAGATTTTCTGAAAATGTTCGAGTTTGAACTGGATACCGCCGTACTACTGGTTGAGATCTGGATCCGGATATCGAAGTTTGACTGCCAATTCGACTTAATCTAAGACTTTTTAAAAAAGTGGAAGAAGACATATTATAATGAATGTTACACGTAATGATTTTAATGGTGACTAGTACATTTACCAGTGGTTGTGATAATGCTATGATAATTTCTAGCACTTCGAAAAATTTCGAAGCCCATTTCATGTTAAATTTGCATTGAATCCTACTGTAATTTTTTTTTCTTTAAATTTTAATAGTTTTAGAAGAAGTCTAATCGATCCTCGAAAAACCAACAACGATGATGGGCGTTCACTGTCGCCGATTCTAACACTGTATCTGTACCTAAGCTGTACCTCCTAGTCAAATTTAATTTAAAATTTCCGAAATTAAAAAAAAACTAATCATAAGGTAAATATAGTTACAAGTGGACAAAATGGAAGCTCATCCCAAGTTATTTGGATAATTCGAGAATTTCCCTTGCGATGTTCAGACGAACTTCAGCTTCGAAAAATAAAAGAACCAACAGGAAAATTTTCATTGAACTTTAGAAGCTTACAGTTTCCAATTTCACTTTTATTGGAAAGACTTTTGCACTAATTGTCTTTACATTTCTCTGAGGACGCAACAAAAAAAGCAATAAGATTTTCAATGTGTGAACCTCTCGTCATTCCTTGTGTCATGAGATCTCGTCACCATCAAACACATCATCCTTAAATAGTGAAAGAAAAAAAGAGAGAGATAGGCATGGTTCTGATCCATTTCACATTGTGATTTTATAAGTAACTCCAGGCGATTACTGAAACTAACATCATTAAAACGGCCAAGGACGTATATTCAACGTTTTTCAACCTTTTCGTGTCACAATTTTCTCATGTCCGGCGAGAAATTTTAGAAGGAAGTTAAAATATTTCCCATACCAAACCTTTCTTAACTACCGTACAAGAGAGAATGGAGAAAAGCCAGCATGTCATTCATTAATTAATGATATAATTTGATGAAGTGAATGTATTCGTCTAATTTTTAAATTTATCTTCGAACAGGCATACTAAACGTATTGCTGGAAAGTACTAAGAAGCGACAGTTCATTAATTTACTATCTTGTTGAAATTTCTTATTTGTGTTTTAATTTTAGCTGTCTCAGCTAGTCAACCTGGAATTCAGGATAAGACAAATGAACAGTTAATGGGTATATGAAGAACTAGTAAAAAAATATTGTGGACCTTTAACCTTTGTTGGTGGTACTCCTCGTCATTCAGGTCATTATACTCTTCCTAATATTTTTGTTATGTATGTCATGCTCGACCTTATCGACACATCAAAAAGCTATAGTGAAATCCAACAGGAAATGACTGTCTTCATCGCCGCAAGTATCGGATATCAAATGATCATCCATACAACTTTTCCACTTCTGGGGATAATGTTGCTAAATAATTTTTCTGAGTTTAATCGTTTATTTTGTTTCGAGAATTGAATTCTAAAGGGAAATATAATAAATTTAGTCATTAAAAATTTCTACTCAATGTAAATTTCATTATTGAGCCAACATTTCGATGTTAAAATGATCATTCAAGGATTCCACCTCAGACTTTTTGCTGCTTAAAGGCATATTATGTCTAAACAGTTTCTGGACTTTGTAAATACTGATCAACAATTCCCGCAGTTATAACCCTCTAGTTTTTCCTCAGAAAAATTACTTTGTCTCTAAAATACATTCGATCATTCGATTAAAGGGCAATAGAAATTGTTTATTTTTTTAGGCAGAAGAGAGATAACATTTACTAAAATGAAATTATGGTTTACTTTGATTTGAGGGTATTCTATCGATCCTTCGCTATTTCTTGTCACAAGGAAATCACATTATCGCTTCCGCTGAGAACTGCTGCAAATTGTTGTGAGGCACATTGCAGTATGATTTCCACGTTTGCTAATGCTACTTTTCCATTTCGATCAAGTCATTCAATATTCTCTCCTCCTATAGTCGATAGAGCACACTTCTTGACCAAGCACAGAATACATCTTTGCGTTTATGATTTTAGCATCTGTCCTCAAACGAAGTAGGCAATTACACGCAGTTACCTGTTTTGATATTATCTTCACGAAGTGGTCACCATTTTCTTCAGAATTGTTGAAATGTGATTTTCAGGTACCTACCAGATTTTCTGCATGTTAAAATTAGCATTTAACTAGGAATAATTTAGTAGAAAGATGAAACAGAAGTACCTGCAACATGAGAGTGAGAACTAAACAGGAAAGCGAAGGAGAAAAGTTACCATCATCAGGATATACCATTTCCAATTTCGAATCCAGAACCAAATCGGAATCTTCCTTCTTTACTGTTTCAGTTAGAAGATCGTATCTCTCATTCACATTAAATGGTTATAATCAATAGAAAAGGATGGACAATGCCTACTGCAAAAAGAATATAGCAAAAGCAGTAACCGTTCCTTCATGCAGCTTGTGTTTGTATTCATCGAAAAGCACGAACATATCGGACATATCGGCTCGATCGTTGTTTCCACCATTTTTCCTGAATTTATTTATTATCTTGAACGGGAATGATCGAACAGGAATGAATTCACTGCATCGGCAGTCATGACATGTTACTTATACTTTCTAAAATGAACTTT
>NW_018108283.1:135306-140621 GCF_000183805.2 Loa loa
AGTAGAAAGATGAAACAGAAGTACCTGCAACATGAGAGTGAGAACTAAACAGGAAAGCGAAGGAGAAAAGTTACCATCATCAGGATATACCATTTCCAATTTCGAATCCAGAACCAAATCGGAATCTTCCTTCTTTACTGTTTCAGTTAGAAGATCGTATCTCTCATTCACATTAAATGGTTATAATCAATAGAAAAGGATGGACAATGCCTACTGCAAAAAGAATATAGCAAAAGCAGTAACCGTTCCTTCATGCAGCTTGTGTTTGTATTCATCGAAAAGCACGAACATATCGGACATATCGGCTCGATCGTTGTTTCCACCATTTTTCCTGAATTTATTTATTATCTTGAACGGGAATGATCGAACAGGAATGAATTCACTGCATCGGCAGTCATGACATGTTACTTATACTTTCTAAAATGAACTTTCAAACTAAAATTTTAAATAAGCAAATGCAATATGGTAGCCTTCGAATCAGATGCAAAGCTTGGTGTCAAGTCATTCACCGCTTGAGTAGAAGAATTTTAAAGCCTGCATCTTTAGCATTAGTTTGAAAGTCTAGACTAAATACCTAGTTTTTGTTGCATCCAGGAGGTTCTATTGACTTTCACTGCCTCCACTCCTGTCAAATCCTGTCCTTATACGGATGATCTCAATACTTTAAGAAATTGTTTCGCCATCATTCTGAATATTTTGTATTGCAAAACCGCAATTTAATATATGGCCAGCAGCGATGCTTATGCCTTTAGTTAACACACTCAAAGTAAAAAGAAGGTCTTAGTTGTAGTTTTAATTAATATACTTAAAGTGGGAAGAGGGGACATCAAGTTAATGAACTCGTTGATCTTTCCACCACAGTTTCAGACTATCATCACTCCAATATAAAAATGTATATTATTTTGACTTTCTTCTAATTTTGAAAAATAAGTGGAGTTGGACCAGAATGAATGAAACTGTTATGTCTTAAGCAGACAATTTGCTTCCAGTCCTTTTTTATCAAGTCTTTGCAATTCGAAATGTGATTAGCCAGTTCATGTGACCAAGTCCCATTGATCTGACATGTATTGATCACTTACACTTGTTTTTTGCTTAAGAGTTGAGTGTTTCAATAATTACTTAAGCATACATTGAACTGTTTTTCATAAGAAATCCATAAGAAACTTACCAAACATCTAAATTTCTTATTGAATTTGTCAGTATAATCATCAATCAGTGTATCGCTGTTTCACTTCACTGTATTAGATCTCGAAGCAATTTTGAAAAAAAAAAAAGACTGTCCCTCAAAACTTTTAGATTTGATGTTTCAGGAAGAATTTTCATAGCACTGGTTAGAAATTTGACAATTGACAGTGACAAGAGCTATGCATAACATGGGACGCTAATTTTTCTTAGTGAACTTCAAAGAGGACAAATGGAAAGTTGTTAATGAAAACAGAAAAGATTAGCAGAATATGAAATGAGAAATGCAATGCTGATAATTTCCTGTATCCTTCAACACTTATGACGACATGGCCTGCGCATTTGTTCCAAAGTGAACCGAAGATATGTAGTAATTATGAAGTAACAAAAATCTCTCATAGCTTCCTGCTACTGAAAAGCTTGAGAAATCAGTTTTTAATTTCAAAAAAAGAAGAACTCGACAAAATGCAAAGTTTTATCGATCACAGAACAAGATTTTCCAATTTTGTCTCTCATTAAATTTTGCGACTTCATCGAAAGTTCTGGAAATAATGTCAATAGTAAATTAAAGAATTTCGAAATAAAGAAGGTGCAGGTCTTCACAGTTTTTTTATAAGTCAGGATGACAAGACTTACGGTTGCATCTCAAAAAGGATTAACCAACCAATCTTCTTTGACAGTACCACATTTCTCTAATTATTTCTACTACCATTATCAACAGCAAACAATTCTGTAGTTGATAATTTAATATATACTTTACACCGTACTTTCTAAATCGAGTAAAGGTAAAAATAAATGATTTCAGTCAATGTGTGCGAACGAAAAATATGTCAACATCATCAGTCTCTTTGACATTTTACTAATTCATCTATTTTCTATCCAAATTAATGTTTTATTTCGTACTTATATTAATGTATTTTCATTCTCTACGTCTTATATTATTTGCACATTTTATCAAGAATGAATGAGATATGCATGAAGGTCCGTGTAGCCAAGAGAAAAAAAATCTAGCCTGAAACTGGACCCGTACTATTCAAGTAGTAGTAGTACTCCTTTCAATTTTTTCTTTCTTAACTGTATCATCGTTGAGAAAAACTTGCAATACTGCAGTAAGGCATTATAATAACAGTATTCAGTAGCTGATAATATAATTACAATTATTTCATTTCAATTCAAATTTTCGACTACTTACTTTAATTGTTCAGTTTTCCACTTAACAATCGAATTTCCTAATAGATCTGTCTTTCGTTTTCTGCTCACATTTTCTCATTATAAAAATAAGATATTCTATTGGAATTTGAAATAACAAATCCAAGTAGACACTTATGATGAACTCGTATTGTTGCGCTTCCCATTATATTGCTAGACTTTAAGCTTTAAACCACCCTGTCGTATATCTTTTAAAAAATAGCAAAAAAGTGTTCATTTATTGCTGTCTCATAAAATTCGCTGGAATGGATTGATTTCTTATTTCTTCTCCGATTCTAACAAATATTTATTTAACCATGGACACACTATTGGTTTGATTTGGTCAACATTAGGATTATAGTGATAATATCAGTGATTATATCAGAAGTGATAGCAGTGGTAGAAGAAGATGAATGTTTATATTTGCTAAATAACCAAGAGTCCAACAAAGTTTGTCCAGAGCTCAAATAGCGAATATAATTTCTACATGAAGATATTTTAATTCGATCTGTCCCTTAATCTGAGCCATTGTTCAGTTTTGCTCCAATTTCTTTCCCTGGAATGAGCCAGCAGGACAAAAATAGAATATAAAATAATTTAAAACGAAATAAAAGTATGTCGTCGCAACGGTCATTTTTCAAATTACACCGAATTTGCTTACATTTCACTGCGTTCTGGGCAGTACTAAATGCTGCTCTGTCATCAGATGACTTAACTGATCAAGCCAAGTAAAATGAGACAACTGATCCAACCAACAATCTCAGCCATATTTTTCACATCATTTCTTTATAGCATGATCAAAGGTGACTTTGAGACCAAGGTCTAAAAATGACGGTAAACAGAAGGGCCAAATGAGTGCACGTGTGTCACGCATGCATAATATACATCTTATACGTGTACATGTGTATGCTTCACGTGACATCCTTGGGAATTTTATGTATTTGAATAAATTATTCGCCTGTTATCTGTGAAGGTTCTCACTTGAGTCTGTTCCTTCATTCATTTTATCAGTACTGTGTCCTGATATTTTGGTTTATCACTTGATTTCATCCAGAATGTGCGTCAAACTGAGTGTTATATCTATTGATTTATGATACTCAATTTTAGGTTCTATTAAAAAAAAAGAAAGAAAAAGTAGTTGCCAAAATCGTTTCAGTTTCAAAACCAGCAAATATCGAATTTTGATTCCCACGGGATTTTCAGAAATCGATCTCTTCAATTTCTTTGAGTACCCAAACAGCATTATTATATTTTCGTCAAAGCTACTCGATTCTTTTCTTTTGTCTTCTTTCTTACTTTGTTGACGTATCTATCGACATTTATGAAACAATTGTAACTAAAAATGCCAAGATGTTTGCATCAATTTGAATTCAAATTCACCAACAAGCTGGCTATAATGTCTTTTTTAAGGTACACATTATTTCTCACTTCATTTGAACACTGTAACTAAGCTATGTCCAGCAAGAGTCATATTCCGTTTAGTAAAAACATACCAATCAATTTATAGTAATATTTGATATCTATATAGTTTTAACGTTCTGATATTTTTAGGATTTTACGGCGTTTGATTGTTACTAAAATCATTTCTCCGCATTTTCTATTGGTTGTAGCCTGCATTCTATATATGATAGTTGGCGCATGGATATTTCAAGCACTTGAAGGACGTCATTTAAAAGTTTGCAAGTTTTTGAACCTCAATAATAATTAAACGATATTACCGAGTAATAGAAATACCAACTATTGTGAACTGTGAACTAAAATCAGAAAAATATGTAAGAGTTTAAATTTTCTAATCCTCTATAAATTCTCTACCAAAAAGTAGTTAAATGTTGTAAGTGCTCAAGTTTTTGATTTTTGGGGGAAAAAAAATAACATGAAGTCTTTTGCTGCAATTATTAGCAATTATTTCCAGTTGAATAACTACATCTGAAGCCATTCAGGCGCATCTTTAAATAGATGTTGAAATGATTGCATCATTAAATTTAATACATAATCGTTATTGTTACTGCAATTCAAGTATGACCATTTTTGGGTTTATACATTTGAACTTATTTAAATATAATAATTAAAGAAGTTCTCTTTAAAATAAAAATCTTTTCATATACATGAAAATACACTTTACTGAGGTTAATTTAACACAAAAAGTTACATAAGCATTAAAATAATCCAATTAATGTTGTCACTGTTGAAAAAGCATGCTGGTAATTTTAGGACATGAAAGCGGCCCAGCTAAGCAGGATCGATGTAAGCGTGGAGAAGTATATAGATCGAATTTGGGATTTAACACATTCCAAAAAATATCAAAAAACGGGCAGATCAGAGTTGAAGGAAATACTGAGACGAGACAGTAAAGAACAATTTTATAAAGTAATTCACTCAACTGATCTGTCTAAAATTTACAAAATAACTGAATCGCATTCTAAGATCAAAAGTTACGGTATTTCTAAGATATCCAAGATAGCAAATCTTTTGTGACTTTAGTGGCGCATTGCAGTACGTGGATACGGTATTTACTGCCCATCTTAAATATCGACATGGCTACGATACGAATGCTCCATGTTGGGATTTCATTACTTCTTTTTTCTTTACGGCAACGATGCTCACTTCACTCCCACCGGATGCTATCCCAGGACAGGTGCATGATTTTATTGTTCTTAGCAACACCTGCTTGTTTTGAATTCTGTTCCTCGACGACAAGATGAAAGATTGAGATCGTAGATTCCTAAGCTTTATAACAACTGAATGAAAGACAGATGGAAATTTACAAAGGAAAAATGATTCAAAATTCAGCGGGTAGGCCATACCGATGACAATATCAAATAAAGACATTAGTGATGAAATCTTACGTTCTTTTTCTCATCACTCCTTCTTATTTCTTCTTATGTTATTTAGCTCCTTCCATTTCATCTCTTTGTTTAAATATTATAATAGTACTGCTAAGTTCT
>NW_018108283.1:140887-163814 GCF_000183805.2 Loa loa
TAATTAAAGAAGTTCTCTTTAAAATAAAAATCTTTTCATATACATGAAAATACACTTTACTGAGGTTAATTTAACACAAAAAGTTACATAAGCATTAAAATAATCCAATTAATGTTGTCACTGTTGAAAAAGCATAGCTGGTAATTTTAGGACATGAAAGCGGCCCAGCTAAGCAGGATCGATGTAAGCGTGGAGAAGTATATAGATCGAATTTGGGATTTAACACATTCCAAAAAAATATCAAAAAACGGGCAGATCAGAGTTGAAGGAAATACTGAGACGAGACAGTAAAGAACAATTTTATAAAGTAATTCACTCAACTGATCTGTCTAAAATTTACAAAATAACTGAATCGCATTCTAAGATCAAAAGTTACGGTATTTCTAAGATATCCAAGATAGCAAATCTTTTGTGACTTTAGTGGCGCATTGCAGTACGTGGATACGGTATTTACTGCCCATCTTAAATATCGACATGGCTACGATACGAATGCTCCATGTTGGGATTTCATTACTTCTTTTTTCTTTACGGCAACGATGCTCACTTCAATTGGGTATGGCTATGTTGCACCATCAACATTTTGTGGGCGCTTATTTGGTGTCATCTACTGTCTCATCGGTAATTGTGACATGAAATTTTTGGTTAATGATTAACTTTAAATATAAATACCTCGAAAATAGTCCGGTGATATAAGTGGAACTATCAGCAGGATTGAACATTGAGATTTTCTAACCTCCTTTTTCCGAATTAAATTTCTATTACTTGCATCAAATTTCAGGAATCCCATTAACACTAGTTACAGTGGCCAACATTGCTAAGTTCATATCAGAATGCGCTTTTTTAATCCATTACAATTGCTGGAAAAAGTTAATGTCATGGAGGGATCACCGGAAAGGATATAAGACTCACGAGCTTCGACCTATGTTTGACGAGAACGAAGATGAACAAGTTTAAAAACTCCAATTTTTCCCTTTAGATTATTGTTTTAATGGTCCTAAAAGGTCAACTGATAAATATTAATTAACCATCAAGTGACCCTACTTCTTGTCAAAATGAAGTACCACAAAGGTTATGCTCATCACTCTTATCTCAAGAGTTTCTCACATTGCAACAATACTTAAGATTGTGTTTAAAATATTCCAGTGTTGTTGCACAACGAGTATTATTTAAGTAGATATAATAAAAAAACATGTGCTGGCATTAAGCTTTTCGCTTGTCCATCTATCGAATATATTGATATGCTAAATTTGATTAGGACCGTGCCTAAGGATCAAAAATTCCCTCACTTGTCACTTTTCGCTTCACTCTCAATCCTTAAATTTCAGGAACTGTTGGATAAAATAAAACTTGTTCGTTTTCCACCGGTGATCTTATTTTTACTTGTATTTTTATATGGACTTTTCGGCTCATATATTATTCAAAAGAAAGAGCACTGGACTTACACTGAATCAGTGTATTTCACATTTATCAGTATTTTGACAGTTGGTTAGTATATTTTTTCTGAACTCGAAAAATATTAAAACGAAAATTAATCGGTTAACTACCATTACTGTTTTAAACAAATGAATGACAATATGAGATTGATGTCAGTGGTTATTTATTAAAAAAATCAATAATTAATTTTAGCAACTTAGACAAAAATTAGAGAAATACGGTTGAATACAGGTTTCGGTGATTATCGTCCGGAACAGCAAAATATGCTGGTAGTTTTATGTGTCATCATGGGTGGCATAATTCTGACAACAATGTGCATGGATGTGGTCGGTCGAATGTATCTAAAGGAGATTCATTACATTGGTCGTAAAATCCAAACGAATAATCCCTTCTTTCTGATTCGTGAAGCAAAAGCAAGGTGCATATGTGTTTTTCTCATGAAATTATTTTCTCGAACTAATTAAATCATTGTTGCTACAGTATGGCTAATCTTCTGCAACATTTTATTTTATTTGATATAAACTTTCACCCTTTCATTTCCCTACGTTTTTTACCACCAAACATTTTTGCAAATGATATAACTTCGCCAATATAATGTACTGATTGTTTCACTGTTAACCATTCAAGTGATCATTCAGTAGTAGTTGCACATGATCTGAGGAGTATTTTATTGTCAAAGAAGTATTCTATTCATTTTTTGTTATTTATCCTTCACAAGCTGACTCCTCATAATGTATGAATTATACAGAAATTTAGGCGACGAAGACAAGCAACTGCAAGTATACTTTTGGAATTAGCGAAAGGTATGATATTCGAACATAGTAATAATCATATGGGTGCGATGGCCAGAAGACGAATGAGTAGAAAGCTCCAAAAACGCGGGCCACACATGTGTAAGTTTTAATTATTCCAAAAATAATTCAGGTTGTATCGCAATGCAGATTTCGCACTTATTACGGGTTAATCCTATTGAAATCATAGAGTGGTTTGTCGGTTATTGGCAAATGAAAGTTCTATTCTTTCAATTTCCCTTAAGTTCGAAAAATATTTATTAAAACCATTTTTAGTAACAGATGATGAATTTATGTTTGCACGTCTGCCACCAGATCCACCACGGGAATGTCAAGTTGTTTCCACATCTGCTTATTCGGTCCGGCTTGCATGGGCACCAGCATTTTCTGCTGACGATCAAGTTACTTACAACATACGTTACCGGATCAAGTTTGTATAGTAATATTTGATTGAGTGAGAAAGATTAGATTCTGAATTTATTATAGAAAAGAACTAAACTTGAAATTGAACGATCTTTTGGACTTAATTTAGGCATCAGGAAGACAGTAAGACGCGTGAACTACGTGGCATTCAAGGACATTCGGCAGAAATTATGAGCGTTGATTCGTGTTCCTTGTATGAATTCCGTATCACAGCTGTTTCACGTTATGGTGAAAGCAAACCAGTCTATCTAGTGCAGTATACAGGTACCTAAAGTTTTTCTACTATAAATTCCTCGAATTTTGGCCAGTTTATGAAATTTGGTTGATCTTGAAATTGAGAACATTTGAAGAAAAGTATGTGAAATTACCTCATTTCTTTTTGAAAAATCCAAAAATGTTTTTAGATCTATAAAATAGAAATCAATTCAAGAGCAGATTATTCCGCAATTTTTGCGCCTAATAAATCAGTTTTCCGAATTTATTTTAATTTACTTCAAAACAGTTCTTACAGATTCGCAAGAACGCTGATTAAAATGACTAAAATGCTGAGTTTAAAAAACAGTTTTAAAACATTCAAATTAGAAATTGTCGAGTAACAGAAATGTAATACAAATTGAAAAACGGAAAGTTTGATATAGTGAAAAGCTTATGCAACCTCTAAGTTGAGTAGTAATATGTTGCAGAGCCACAGCTTAGTCCACAACATATTTTGGCCCAACGACTGAATGCGAACACCATCGAGCTGTCATGGGAACCGCCTTATAAGCGCACTAGAGACGTTATGGTATATTTTAGCGGATTCTGTAATATTGCAACTTTGAAAGCATATTCAATAAATTATACGGAATATAAATAGTCTGAAGGAACTTGATCAGTTCATTTTATTAATTAAAATCCTCGCATGACATTCAAAATAACGTATATTTTTTTGAGAGCATAAGAATGTCGTTCCAAGATACTATAAAATTAAAGCAAACGGCAAACAGTTCAACTCTCTTCATAGAGATTTTGACATGACCTGACTTCACCAGACTTAACCTTAAAAAGGGACATCTTTCAGAACTATATTGTTTACTATACGGAAAATCCCAATGCTCATTTCTCGGTCTGGGAGCGGATCACAGTGCGTGGACAACGAATAGTTTTTCCTGACTTACGTTATGATTGGTTCTATATGTTCTGCGCCACGGCCTGTTTCAAGGATGGGCAACGATCGCCACTATCTAGAGCACTATTTGTCAAGACTGATAAGCTGGAATTCCGACCTAAATGTTGGTACTCATGGTTTTCATGAAATTTCGACACCCTCCTCACAAAAGCATTTTTTAAATTTTAGAAAATGAGAGAATTTTAAGTTAGTCCGAAAACAAAATTCCCACTTGGTGAAAAAGATAAAGTATTTTTTTAGGCTTTAAGGAATAAAGTATCTTTCCCACGGAAAAGAAAAGAAACTAAAAGAAGTCAAACAAGAAATGCAAAAAATGCTTTGGTTAATCTCCTTTTGTAAATTTAAATTTATTTTCAAATCTTTACCGATTTGAAAATCAAATAAGATGCAGATCGATACTTCATTTATGCAGGTAGATTAATAAGTCTACAGGTAGATTAATCCACATTCCTTATAAAACATAATTGGTGAAGCTTTCAGGTGTTGGCCAGTCGCACACCATTGAGATAATGAATACGATACAGTATTCAGAAGATGAAATTAATGAAAGAGTGCCCTTACTACCTCGAGACTATGTATCCTTCCAGAATTAATCGTTGTCAATTGCTAAATATAATATACAATCGAAGCACATTCTGCACATAAACATCTTCACAATTGCGAAATATGACTGCAAGCCAGACCAAGCTGAAATATATAAATGTGAAATTAATTTATACTGAAATGGTAATCCCTCTCCAAGTTAGGCGTATTCGAATTAGTAATACAGACTACCCAATGTTATTGGTTCCCTGATTAGTCGAAAAGCTTTTACCAACACAGTTTTCAATAAGAATGATGGGAGGATGTCCTATGCTATCCTTGGCCTTTACTGTAAGTAATTTAGGACACTAAATTTTGACAAGTCTTCAATGAGGCCTGGGAAATTGGCAACATATATTTTCATTTCATCTGTTCATCCCATCATAGTCTCAAAGGAAACAGTTTATACTTACTTTTGATCGTTTCTTTACGACAAAAACTGACGACATATAAAAACAGGACGGTTCAAGTCACACTTCTAGCAGAGATGCAAAATAAAAATGGCATCGATTTCATTATCTATTCATTCTCATTTCCTCATAATAGCGAATCTTTGGAAATAACTATCGTATCTGGGAATTTTGAACGATATTTATTCATAGAACATCGAGCTCGTGTTCAGCGATGAATTGCAGTTTATATCTGCATTCTGCACTGATGATTCAAGTTGTGGTTTCCAGGTTTGAACTTCATTCTAGTCCTATTACAGAGCAAATTTATGACCAGAAGTCCATTGAAAGGGAGAAATCCGTGCTGATGATATTATATTTGTCCGAAAGATGAAGAATAATAGAGGAAATGTTATCATATTATCATTTTCCTAATGAAAATATAATGATAAAAGAATGATAGAAATGATAGTAAAAAGGAGACCATCCATAGTTCTGACTGGTCAGAAGACTCTGAAATAAATTAAAATTAAATTATTTCTTGTTGATTGGTAAGTTGTAATCTATTCGAGAAATTGGACGAAGCACGCGCGACTTCTTGAAACAGATCCGTCGATATAACTGCAATCACACTCTAGGAAACATACGCTTTTTGTGGAGTAAGCAGAGATTAATAAAAAATCGAAAATAGCATAAGGAATGTGGGAGTGAAGACGCGAAAGAGTAATGAGATTTGCAAATTAGCAAAGTATTGGCAGTAGTGTAGTAGTATGATGGTCTTGTGGTATGTCATTCTTGTTGGGTTGGCTTAAAATTTTATGCCATATTTGGCTGAATTGGTTAAAGCGTTAGACATGTATTGTTTATGAAAATGTGCTAACTCCACTGAGTAATTCTGTCTTTTTTTTCGTTGTCCCTTTTTCCTTTTCAATAAAATTAAAGGAAATGAAATCCGATACTGGTCACATCCTTTTTGATATCATTACAAATGAAAAATCGAGTTAGGAGGCGTAAGAGTGTCTTTCATCTGCCTGTTGGTGGGTCAGAATAAGTTCATCAGTATTTAATTATCACTTATAATTTGTTAATTCAAAGATATCCTTGAAGTAGCACTGTTTTGATCCAAGGTTGAATGATAAAGCATTCCTTTATCTTCGTTACGATGTATTCATTGCTAATTATCACGCTATATATTATTTGCATGATGGAAAATATTATTATAGGATGAGGAATGGACTTGCAGAATCATTATCGAAATGGCTAACTGAGTCGGCTTACAATTTGGCTATGTTCGAAGAAAGGCGTGTCGTTGTTGTCGGGATTCTTGGAAAAGCTTCTAGTGATTGTTCTAAAGCCGATCCTATCAATCACTTACTAGGACGTCCAGTCTTCATTCAACGAATTCCTCTAGAAGGCAGTACTGCTTCGGTAAGTAATTAATTTCGTACGATTCCGAATCGTGAAAGTAGAGTATTTCTTGTATGACCTTATACTTTTTAGAAGTTATTAGAATTCTAGATTCCAAATTTTCTTGAGGTTTCGATTTTTTGCAACATAACGGATATGTATTGAACAATCACCACTTTAACTATTTGACAGACAAAATAATTACAAGATTGACACTGTTATTCTTCAGAAAACTAATGTGTACAGCTTTATATGTCTCGCTCATTAACATCACTACCGGGAAGCATAATGAGAAATCTTAGTGATTCTAAACCCAAGATTTGTCTAAATTAAATATTCGTTTCATTTTTGATGCAACTGACACAATTTTAGATTGAAGCTTATTACGAATCGGAATTGTCGGTTCTTTTTTTGCATCTTTCTGGTTATGGTGATTTGTGTTCCCTGGAACATTTTGTACGAAATAATGATGATGATGGAAAAGTAAGCATTGTGGCTAATCCTCTAAAAAAACCAGTTTTAATACTTTCTTATTATCTACAAATGATTTCCGCGAAAAAAGTTATGATTTCATGTTTCATTGCTCAAGTTTAATCTGGTGGCGAAGTATTAAATTCGAATAAAATTTGAATGCTTTTGGAAAGCTATGTGAATTTATGCGTGATTCATTGTAACTCATTCAGAACTTAAAACACCCTTTGTTAATAAATATATACGGTCCAGATTTCAGTCCACATAAAATTTATGGATTTCAGGATTTTTTCGAATTTCTTTCGCAGCAAGAAATCGATTATGCACGTTGCCTGACCTTTCTCTTGCTTTATTCGCACTTACTCATTTACATGGAACCAGGTTGTCGATTTGATCAGAACTGTTGCCGTGATTTGAAACGAGCCAACGAACTTCGACGACTTTGTCAAAGAGAAATTCGGATGAAACTAGCAAATATTACGGGTTTTCCACAGGGCTGGTCTGCTGAAGGACGCTTGGCTCAACCGCGCTGCCTGTTTGCCTTCCACCGTCATTTACTGCGAGGTGACTTAAATTCCAGTCGAAAGGTTTGTCCATTTCCGATCTTTCAATTTTTTTTCCATTTATTTGCAAGAATGTCTAACTTTTGCAGCAACTCATGTGATAAGTAATCCTCCGTCGAAATTAGTTGCTGTGGAATGAACAGATCTTTTAATATAGTTTAAAATGTTGAAAGAATTTTTTACTACATTGTACCAACGTTCTAGGCACTAGGAGACCTTTTTATACTTACAGAAAGGAATTCTACGAAGAAATCTAAGCGGGAAAATGAAGCCTAAATTAGAAATTGAGTAGTAATTTTCAATTTCCATTTAATATTTCTGGTGTTCCGGTGATTGTATGATGCGGTGGTTGCTTTCGAAATACAATGAATGATTCTAAAAGAAAGGTTGATCAGTAGATGCGGCTTCGGCTCCTAATATTAAAATTTTTCGGAATTTTGTTTTATTCAGAGAGAACTGAAGGGCAAACTGGTGGAAAAATTAGAACAACAAATATATCGCTGTATGCAAATATATGGATTGGTTGCAACTAGCGATAAGTATCCCTTTCATTTTTAATTGAATTCACAAAATGTAACTGTTTTCCCATAATCTTGTCGCGAAGACTTTAAGATGAAATAAGAAGACAAAATAATGTTCAAAAGAATTGGGCAGTCAAGCTTCGTCCTTTTTAATTGTTTATTTTCACAAAACGTGGGATTCCTAGCAACAAGCAAAAGTTGAGTCATACTGTTCAGGGATTGCGCATGTAGTTTACCGAAGTCTGTGGAACAGTTTGTTTACTTATTTTCGGCTGCAGAATCATCTCATGATGTTATTCGTGGCAGTTTATTGATGCTTATTGAACGAGGCAACAGTAAAGAAGGGAACGACGGAACTGAAAAAAGTGGTATTATTTTGCTTGTTTATTTTGAATCTTTGCAGGGTAATGATTAGATTTTGTTGGTAAGAGTAAGACTGTGATTACTTTCTCTACATTTCTGAGGTTTGCAATAAGTTCTGTCGTTCATATATAAAGGAAATAGTTTAGTAGAAAAGTTTGCTGGATTTGAAGGCATATGGATTTAGCAACTGTTTGGAAATAATTATTCGAGTTCCACTACTTCAACAGCGACAGCAAAGTGCCTCTTTATTATTATTTAACTTTGCTTACTTCTATGCAGGGACCAGGCATATCAAATAAACTGTATAGGAAACTTGTAATCCCTATTTATCGAATGATAATCATCAGTTTTAGTGGTTTAATGCTTTATAACATTCTTATAAATGATTCGTAAATATTTATTGTATTTCTCTTTATCTTCAAATTTCTTGCTGTGTCATTGAATTATCACCCGCATTCAATTCACGAGATTAATTTCTTATGAGGAGTCATTGCAGAGAAGGAAGAGCGAAGCAGTGATTTTGGTGAATTTCTGCGGTCTCATATCTGTCTCGTGCGACAGGATGAGGAAAGGAGGAGATATCTTTATGAAGTTCTTTTTTCTACACAGATATTTTCACGAAATTTTTGCTGTTTTGGCTGCTTTTTCTCAATAATTAATAAGTTACATTTACAGCTGGGGTTTCATGAAAAAGGCCTCTCAGTTAAATTTTAAGGTTCTCTTCAGTTCTAACACTAATTTTTTTTCTTTGTAACATTAATTTTGACAGATACCTAAACTGAAGTGGCTGTTGATTGGTGGAAAAATCGTTTATGATCAGTTATTCCAAATACGAATCTTCAATGATGAGAAAATATACAAACTTAGTAGCCTTGAACTGCAGTTTTCCAAAAGGTAAAGTCATAATTCTGTTTCTCAATGGAATCCATTATAATCGTTTGTTTCCAAATCAATTTAATTTAATTTCTGCTCCTAAAATTACTTTTACGCTTTTTTCTAACGTATTTTTTACGTTGCCATACTTATAGTCGAGATTTTTCGACTTTTATTAACATCGGAAGTTTATGTATTCTCAAGAGCAAGCATAAAACTGCATAAAACTTCCAATACTTTTTTCACTTGCTTTTTTCACTATCGTTTTTCTTGTAGTCATCGTCGTCTGTATTGTTTAGGAAATTAATCATAAAATTTATTAAATGATAAAGATACACAAGATGTATCACTATAAAATACTTTAGCATGGAAGGCACCTACATCGGACAGGCTAAAGCAGTATATCAAAGCTGTAATAAGGATATGCGTGATTTCGAAAAACGAAAGTCACAGGTTTTTACGAAAGCGGAACATGAAGCTAAGGTTTTAAATATGAGATGTTATGCAGTCCATCTTTCCGACAACTTTGGTTTTACCATTTTGTAATGCTGAGGAAAAACCTTCCGTGGAGATGTAGTTTAGAATATTTAAGTCTATTTAAAATTACTTATCGATTTCATTGGAGGAATGAAAAACGAGAAGGATATAGGCTTTGCTAAGGAATGACCAACAGAACTCGTTAAGAGAAAATTTTAATAGAGTCATTTAGTTGACACGTGCAGTGGAACATCTGGAATGCATTTATCATGGTACGAGAATAGAAAAGGTTAAAGAAAAACTGAAGCAGGAATGCGAGGCTGTATGGGCTACTCAAAAAGCATGTGAAATAGTCTCCCTAACTGGGAATGAGTGTGTTCTACCGGTAAGTTATTTGAGCACGGACGTGAGGTAAAAACTGTGATATTCGAGCAAATTCTACAGCAAGAACTTCTATAATAGCTGCTCTTATGTCTCAAAAATTATTCTACAAATAGTCAGAAGAGTTCATGCAAAATTTGTGCAAGCCTACTGGCTTCTGGAAATGTAAGTGGAAAATTATTTAAATAATATTAGTGCTGCTGACTCTTAACATTTCCTTTGTGATTTTTTACCATGTGCAAGAAATTTTTGTGCTTAGTACATTCCTGATAATTAAGCTTCTTTACTTGATAGAAATCAATAAAAGTTTTTAATTGAATTTAACAGATGCGTTGAAGTGTCGTTGTATTTGAAGATTAATAATCTAATTTTCGATTTAAATGCAAGTCCATATGGAGTAAATCTCTTTCAAAGCTCTTAGGAATTTTACTTTTAAATAAATAGTTTTAGTGTTTAGTTTTTAATGTTTTACAAGAGATAACTTCTATATAGTTTTTCAGGTTCATTATTCCTTGTCGGACGTAGAAGTGCCGGCTGCAAAACGAGTTGCTCACTCAAGTGGAGCCCGTTTTCTTTCTACATGTAATTGTGGGCATTCACAGGCATTACGCAATGATCCGTTTTCATTACGTGTTCGTTTTGTTTCTTTTCGTTATTTATATTTCATATCTAGTGTACTTTACTGGGTTTATTTGCAGTTCAATTGAATTGAGAGAGTTTGTGGATATAATTATATAATCTTACATTTTACTTGAGTATCTGTGATATAAATCTCAAAAACAGCAACATTTCGAGTTCGTAGATGAATAAGAATATCTAAAGAATATCCCATTGTTGCAGGAAGCCAATCATGATTTCTACATGCAGTCACAATTCACATGTTGCAAAAATATGGAAGAATATGAATTTGAAGTTTTCAAATATGATGATATTAATGAAGGACCATTGGATACAGAAAGTTTGCCGGATAAATCGCAAAAATCAGCAGTTTATCCAGAACATAGTTCTTCCGAATTTTCTACAACATCGATAGGAGAGAGTAATCGCACTTCTGATGTTATGATTTTTTTTTTCTTTGATGATTTTTAGAAGCATCCTGTTGGAAAAATGATTTTTAAAGCCCAAATAACTACATGATATGGGATATTTTTTCGGTCTGAAAGAAGTGCTTATCTGAAAGAAGTGCTTAGTGTTGAATTGTTGTGATTCGAAATATTTCAGACGATTTGAAAATGCTATTGGATCGTGATAATCCCCTAGAAGATGATGAAGTGCATCGCGAGAGTATACAATCGCCTTTCAAAAGTAAAAGTTCTTTTATTTCGATTTGATGTGAGCATAAGTAATTTCTGTAATTCCTAATTGTACATGTATTTTCTTTAATTAAACTGTGGAAAATATAATCGAAATAAAAGAGCTTTAAGGTTCTTATTTTTTTCCAAAATTCCTTTTAAAATCTCCGTCATGATGAAGGTTCTAATATTTCAGCAGGAGGTACGGATATTGATGATGTGGAGAAAGAATTAGAAGGAAAAAAAGTTTCGATATCGTCAGGAACGGAAAAGTGTGGTGAAGGACAAACACCTGAAGAACTGGAGAATAATGATGAAGAGGACGAGGAAGAATACGTTAGAGCAGAAGAAGCTGAGCAACAATTTCTAGGAATGAGGCGGCATCGAGCGGTTAATTTTAGCTTTGAATAAAGATTAGTTGTTCAGGATGAAGAATCATTCACCACATTGATTTTTTTCATTCACCACATTGATTTTTTTTATTGGCATATTTCTAAGCGCGAAAATTTATAGCATATGGATGATTATGAATCATGGTCGCAGGAAGATGAAGAGACTATTCCAGAAGCTGAGGCACAAGTTTCATATCTTGATGATGATGATGTACAGCTACGAGAACCGGACATAGAGAATTCTGATAAGTTAGATAACTCCGCTATGAACTTTGAAGAAGAATTGGTAAAGTTAAGGAAACTATGCAAAGGTATGGATTTGTTCTTTTTCTTTACGTCCACTTACAGGCTTTTCTGTTCTTTTTATCATCTATGGGCAATTTCGAAATTTCGCGGTCAGACTAACTTTTCCGCATCCACAATGTAGCCGTCGAACTTTGTTTTTCATAATCGATGTGTTATTTTTTGGTGAAGAATTTTTCCCAGGTCAATTTTTGGAATGTGTCCCAAATACAGAATCGCCGTCTAGAAAGCCTCTTTTTCCTTCATGGTCACTTTTATGTCTGGGTGCGTCAAGTTTGTACAGGTTCCTTTGTTTTATGATTTATCCAATCAAATTAGGTCTTCGCGGTGGTTGATTAGCTTTTGATTAATGTGGTCAATTAAGTGGTTAATCAGTTAATAAAATTTGATTAGTTTAGTCATAAAGCTGGTCTTCGTGATATGCCGAACTTCAAAAATGGGACGCAGTTTCTTCTACCGGTCGATGTTTTTGTAACAATCGATCCTGAGAAATGGGACATTGATATGAAGGAAATTATGGGCGACTCATGCGGTGTGAGATCAAAGCGTCCTATCAAAGTCAGTAAGGGCAATCGTGAGAAAGTGAAGGTACTGTATTTACTCGTAGAAATTGAAAATTGGGTGATTTGTCAGTGATATCGAAATATTTTTTCAAATTTTATCAGGAGTAAAAATTAAAAAGTCCGAATTTTAGATCCATTCAATTTTTGACTTGACATAAATTTTTCTTACTTTTTCATCAACATTTCCTAGCATATCTTAAGTAGTAATGAAATTATTTCTAACTCAAAATTTTTCTTCACTGATCGACAATCGTTATACAAATCCGATTAAATCATGAAAGTTAAATTTTGGCTGGAATTATCGCGGTATTGTGACGAGAAACACTAGAAATTTCAAAGTGAGAATTATTTTTTATATATCTTTGTCTATTTATGTATTTTTAGTTGTTTGTTGGATTTGAATACGAATGTCCACGAGGACACCGATTTATGATCCAGGATGTGCATGCCAACACTCGAATGAAATTAGCACCCAACTCAAAAGTATTTCTTCATTTTCATTCTAAGGCATATGGATTAAAAAAAAAAAATTTCCTTCTTTGTAGGAGAGTAAATATCTAAATCCTACCATTGTCACTTTAGTAGTTATTTTTTCTTGAGTAGATCACAATAATCTGCTGTAGGAAATTTAACGTAAGTAATCTATGAGCTTGGTTGTATTGGGGGGAGCGAAATATAGATGTTCTCAGAAAAGTGAGATTGGACGTCTACTTGTACTTTATGATTAAGCTAATTTTATGCTATATGTCGAGTATACTAATGAGAACAGCACGTTTTTATTCTAGTCTTTCCTAATAAATTAGTATTTCCCATTCCCTTTTTTGCTGTTTAATTACAGATTGTATATTAAAAGATGAATCACATAAATGCAGAGATTCTTCAGGAGTCGGGATCAGCTTTGATTCGTTCAGATTTACCACTGTGGACGAAATGTACATGTCGTCGTTTGCCTCAAGTAAGTGCCCAGTTGATGCGACTCCATGTTGTCACTCCTAAAGCTCCAGTTACTGTCATCTTAAATCCTCGTATTCAGGTTTAGTTTTCTTCACTTTCACTAATAAATGAGAGGGCTTTTGATAATATGCTTACTACGATTCATAAAAAAATGTGTTTATCTTGTTTAATACATCTTGTAAAATTGAAAAATTCCATATTTTTAGCCAACATCAAAAGAGCCAATATACCATACAGGAGAAGCGCCGATACATTTGGAATGGGCTCGTTACTATATTCTACGGTTCCCTTATGTTTATGTTGGACCACATGGAACTGTTCAACGACCCAATGAGGCCACAATATCAGGTAAATTGCTGGCGAATTGTGTTGAAGTGCAGTACATACCAATGCATTAATCTTATAGCTTGCTTGTATTCGTCCTTTTTGCTCTATTTAGCTTGATTTTTGATAAGGTTGTGGTGAATAGAGGTTCACTGAATGGAAATAAAGGGTTTGAAATGAAATTTTCTTGGAGAACTTTTATACGAGGATGAAAAATCTGTTCCATTGTACGAGTTGAGATTTATAAGTTTTCTGTTCAAGTTTACATTTAGGAGTAGAAGTACTTTTTGTGTAACATATCTTTTTGTATAAATTTTGATGTCATATCGGTGTCTTATTATATTTTATGGCATATTAAACTTCAATAGTATCAAATTACTGTGGTCAAATGGCACTGCTATACTGAAAAGCCATCTGATCTTTTTTAATTTAATTCATTGATTTGTTTGCTTTATTTTGCCATTGGTGAATTATGATTGTGGAGTTGAAAACAAAGACTGACTTGAAAGCAAGATGTTGGAATTCTTCAGTTTTATATATCTTGCAATCTCGAATTTCATCGAAACAATGCTCTAGTTTCTTTGTGTTGATATATAAACACTGTATGGATTATAGCTCAAAAATGGGAGTAGTTTATGGATAAACAACCAAGTTGTAACTTAATTGTTTACTTTTCAAAAAAAATTACCACTTATCATCATGGTAATCAAATAAGAAGCATTGATTTGAGACTGGTTTGTGATGAACGGTTCATCACTTCTGGAGAAGGCGTTTTCAGAGTTGTTTGGGCTCAGGAATTTCTCCTCAAGATTAAACGGAAATATTTTTTGAAATTGTCACTGCCGAATATCTCCACACTGACCTAACACAAGAAAAAGGGCTTTCTTTCATAAAGGTTTTCGGAAATATTTGGCAGTGAGGGGAAAATGAGTATTTCTGGTATTCGTTAATTTTCTTGCATAATCTGTCTATCTAACGTATTGTTTCTCGGATGATAGGAATATCTGATTTTGATCTTTTAAAAAAAGAAAAATTGAGCAATATGTATGTTTTAAGCAAATTGTGCTTCTTCGGATGAACATTCTGCATGTTTTGTCCTATGCTGCAGCTTCTAGATCAGTGAAAACACCTTTCGCCCTACTCAAAATTCCTGTAAAACCTCCTGTAAGAATGAGAGTATTGATTGTCCATTTGCCAAATGTCTTGTGCACTTATCATCGTTAGCTTTATATTGTTGTTTTTCCTCTGTCATTTTAATGGTTTGAAAAGATAGTTTGAATTAAGGTTAGAAGTTTTATTTCTCTTTTGAAAATAATTCGCTCTCAAATTGAGTATTCCCAGTCACTTCTGTCCTTATTTACTTGGTACCCATATAATTACTTGTATTTTTCCACGTGAGTACGTTTCCTATTTCATAGCTAAATTGGATATGTTTCTGTCTTTCAGTCAGAATGTTACTATGTTAATAATAATTGGTCTTTCTTCATCTCTCATTCTCTCATCTGTAATCAATATCAACTGGAATGAAGTACTGGCTCATTTGTACCTAAATAACTCTTAATATCTCATGATAACATAAGAACTCGTTTACAAAGAAACAATTGACAGAGTTCCTCGCGCGAAAAAATCTGAATCATATTTCATGAAGGCAGTAATTGCACCCTTTTGTCACTCTGTTGTCGTGCATCTCCTTCCATATAACACGTTAGTACAAAATCATTAGAGAAGTTTTCCGCCTGACCGCTGCGAAATCACACTGTCACAATTATAAATGATTGTTCAGTGATGGGGAAGAAAAGTCAACGACTAATGAAATACATTACACATCGAGCTGTGCAGATAAATTTGCATATTGATGCTATATTCTGATCACTGCATGTAACGAATGGGATATATCAGTTAATAGATGATTTTAAACAAATGAGGTTTGAACAAAAAATTTCTTAAACATTTGAAGAATCGGGTTAGAATTATAGAATAATCTCGGTCTTTAATTAGGTATTTCGAGGTAACTGCACAGTAATGTACTCATTGTCATTACCAGCTAAAATTTAACAGCGGATAAGAAGAAGTGATTAGTGCGCTATATTTTACACGTTTTAAAGGATTTTTGCTTTGAAGTGACTTTATACTTTCTCATTTTTACAATCAATTATATCAGTTTGAAACTTAGTTTTGCAACAAAAACTCGAGAAATGCATCCTATTCTTAGTGATTTAGCGAAGAACACTGAGAGCAATACAATGATGAACAGTATCGACTTGTTGAAACAAATAACCTGAGGTAGTACTAATATCAACTACTAGCATTATGAATCTTCGATGTTGGAATCATGTTGGTAGCAATAGCTTCAAAGGAACTTATCGGACCTAAAAAAATTTTCGAAATTTCAAAATTCAAGTGACCTATTTTGCAAAATTAGAAAAGAGCAATAAAAGAAAAAGAAACCTTTTGTTGATCTCGTTCGTTTCTTTCCTTAGAATATAGATTTATTGGAAGTATTCAAATCTGATTGGAGCTGATTTGAAGCGAATTATGAAGGCAATGTCCTTTTCATCTTCACCCTCCTATAATTTGTTTCAGTTACTGGAAAAGCTATAAGTCAATCGAAATTAATCACTCCTTGTTATTCATTTGATCAAATGGTTATTTTTACAGGTTTCTGTTGGGATTTTTGGAATTTTTTAATTAAGGATATGTGGCTAACCCAACTATTATCTAATAAATGCTTGGTCATATAATGCGAAGAAAAAGTAGCTTGCTGGATTAGTGATAATTCATGAAAACAGAAGACCAATTTTTTAGGTTTTAAGATTTTTAACCAACAGATAGGGAAGGAAAAGCCTGTAATTATCTTCGTAAATTATGCCATTTAGAATTTTTTAGAATACACAAAATAAGAAGTCTTATCCGTATGTTCTTTGGGCAAGTAATACACATATATAAATTTCAAATGAGAAGTCTCGCATAAAAAAATTCTTTGGTTGAATAAAATGATTGTCATTTTTCATGTCATTAAAAGATTATCTGGCTAGACCTAACCTGCTCCTAATCTACTTTCAGCATAATGAATCAGATTACTTTTTATCAGCCTTCACCAATTTGCATGTAATTTATATGCATAAATGATTGATTTATTGAACGCTGATTCATTCCAAACTACTAATGATTCATTGAATATTGGTGGCTTGAATTCTTATCGCTATTAAAGGCTATAGCAAAAACGATTTTCAGTACAATTCCGAACCATCCAATTAGCAGCCTTGATATGCAACCTCACTTTAATGATGGGATGTGCGAAAGATATATTACAACTGAAATTTCATTGGTTTTATTAATAAATTAGTGAACAACATCCTCTGATTTTTGGCCTGAATGATTTGTTGGATTATTTTGTGTCGTGCATTCTACTTGAAGGCGCTGCACTATAATAATGTGGGAATTGTATATGTGAATTTGGAATTTTATTACAAATGTAATCACAAATTAGATAAGCGTACCGATATGTCGTGAATCGGAACTGATAGTGAAAGCACCAACGAGAGTCACTGTAGTAGTAATCAAAAATGTCCTAGTTGCAATGATGCATGTAAATCGAGTCACTGTTAAGCAATATTGCGACAGTTTATCGGATAATGAGGAATTTAAAATTAACTGCTCTTTTCCCAGTGCTGCAAACAATCTTGAAATCAGGAAGAGTACAGACGGATCAATTCAGGAAGAATAGATATTAGATAGAAATTTTGGTATGTTGTGGATGGGTCGATAAACAAATTTTCTAACCGAATGGGCTACATTTATTTATTATTGAAACTGCTAAGCAACTGAATAAACTTTAATAAAAGATAAGAATCCTTCACAGCATCTTTTACTCTCTGTCCCTCCACTAATATAATTAAACAAGAAATATATTTTGAAGTTGACAACAGACTAGCTTTATTTCTGTTGCTTTGTAAATCCCAAAAATTTGAAGTAAATGAAACAGTTTGACGAAAAATATCATCAGTGTGTCTGCTGGGAGATTTAAGAGTTCTGCAGTGACAAAAAACATTGGGGTAAACTGCTGAATGTACTTATTGTGTGCGACCTTAATGACAAGTAACAGATCAAACCTATCGATAACTATTTATGAAAAATAACACCTTGGGGCATTGAGCCAAATCAACATCATATGTTTTTCTGACCAAATTCTGGGGGATCATCCTAGTACAATTATTCAGAAAGACCAAAGACTGAGTACTGTACCTTGAGTAGTATCATCTAGGTCAATGATATTGATCCTTGGCGTTCTAAGAACCAGGCTCTTTCTGCTAACATTGAATAACTCACGACGTTTTCGTTTACCATTAGGACACAATTCAGAATCACTGATTCTGAATAGAAACGATGGTTTCTTGATTAAAGGGTTTCAAGTAAGGAATCAGTATATTTTTTTGTAGAACATCAACTTCAGCAAAATTAATTAAGTTCATAAACTCTCCTGTTAATTAGAGCACACAAACATGCTTAATATTTGACATATCTGTCTGAAAAGTGAAGCTGTTACTAGCGAATTTTAAAAAGTATGAAGCATTGTTGTGAGAGAATTATCTGAACTTCAATAATTTTAACTAAAAATAAAGTATACAAAATGCTATCGATATGTTAATCTCAATTGTGATAAGTTGACAGTTTTTTTTTTTGGGAAACTGGAATTCAGTACTCGAATTCGTTTACTGACATTCGATTTTTATTCAAAAATATGAGGTGAATGAGGTGGAAAAATAAGAGAAATAAGCAAAAAAAGGATGAAACGGTGTACTTTCCTTTTAATTAAGTGGAACTTACCACCATTAATTAGGCAGTTCTGTTAAAAAAGAACTATTAAAAAAGTGACCCTTAGAAAAAACTAAAGTGCAGAATTAGGCTTTTACTTAAATATTTACTTCTAAACCTGAATATAGAATTCACATAAGCAGAGATCGTCTATTCAAATTACTTTTTTTGGATGATATTAGAAGACACACGCATGTAAGTATCATTTCTTTTCTGCATTTAGCACAAAAAATAAAATATGAAATGTAATCATCTTTATGTCACATACTACCAAACGTATACTTCCCACTACAAATATCTAAAGAAATTTGATCGTATTCTTTCTACTTAACGTCGGAAATTTTGCCGAACTTATATTACATGGAGATAGTAATCTTTGCAACAGGCAAGTTTTAATAACACAACATTGTTGCGTACGGCTACGCCATGAAAATTTGGCAAACCAACTTCAAAGCTCTGGTTTGAACAATGTTTGCTATGTTTTTCATGGATTCGCTGGATTACTATGACTTATTTTGTGATAATATGTTCGGGTTGGTGCAGAAGTATTTCATCCATGTGGTACTATTTTTGCAGTGAGAATAGCATCGTGTGTGTATAGGCGCTCCTGTTAAAGTAATTTAAAGTGCAGAACTGTAATCTTCTAGTTGTGAGCTGCTAAGCAGTAAATCTTGTTTATTGGATACAGACATGTCACCTGATGAAAACACTGTTTTGCGAAAAGGATAAAATTGCTATGCAAGAGAAGAATTATTCCTGCACTATGATCGGTTCTTCTCTCGAGTCAAGTTTAAATTGAATTTCATTAGAATCATCCCACTTATCCTTCGATTGGATACTAAATCAGAGTTTACCAGTGTTTCAGATATCCCATTTACAACTTAGAAAGTGCACTTCACATCAGCAAACTGAATGCTAATTTGTAATTCTCCTTGTATATACAAATAATCTGAAACTCATTTTCCACTCCATTTGCCTAATTTTCGACGAATTCTCCTCTCTAGCACTTCAGCTTCTTTTCCCCATCATGTTATGCTCCATTCGATGCAGCTTTCACATCCAGTTTCCATCATCCTTTAAAATTTTCATTCTTCAAGAATTTTCTCATGCTTCCTCTCCTTCTTAATGGTTGCTTGATATGAGGGGTTCATTCAATAGTTGCTCATCTCATTAAATGAAGACTTAAAATTTGTACTGCTATTGCATCATGATATCAACAGTCGCCTCTCTTAACACTTCGGAAAAGCCGTCTGTTTCAAACCACTTAATTCATTATGCAAGCTTTAGACCTTAAAGGCTTCAATCGTTAATGACTGGTTTAGGTTTTCTTTCATTTTGTTCATCAGTTAATCTATAGACATTTCAAATTCATTATTTCAATTGTATAAAACAAAAAAGAATGAGAGAACAAAAGAGAAGGGAAAATCAGTCATTGTTAAAATATTGAAACTTATTTCCAATTTGAGTTTTCAAGTAACAGCATACATCTGTCAGTCAAAATGATCGCTAAATTTCCAATAGTGCTATTGTTGCTAGCCAGCTCCAGTGCTGTTTCGGATTCAAATAAACAGGTAAGCGGTAGTAATCCAGTATTTCAACTTGATAGTCGTCCCTCCGAATTTTTTTTACTGAATATGCTTCACCGAACTGCGTTTCACGCAGTTATGGATAGATAGAAATCAATTTAAAAATATGACTTCGTAAATTGCGCGTTTATTTAACTGCTCAGATACTTGATAATATGCTATACCGAATGACAATCAGCCATACACTTTGATATAAAGCTTCAATTTTAATTTCTTGTTTTTGTTTTCCTTTTGGTCAGCTTAACAAGAAACAACTCTAAAACCTCAGTATCCTGTCAATTGTCCCGCTAACGACTAAATAACGTTAAAGAGCTTCGAATAACAAGTTATCTGAAATATTTGTAAAACAAAAGTAAATATAAAAAGGCAGTTTAGAATCCCCAAAACTTACATTGACAGCATTCAGAATTACACAGCGCAAAGAACTGCTGAGTTATTCCAGTGTTTGGCAAGTCCATCACAAGTACAGGTTCTAATTCAGAAGATGGGAAGCAAACTTGTTATAATAGTCATACATTTGAATTACATGCTTTCAATGAATGACCAGGACCGAAAAGTATTAGTCTACTGCAATGAACTTCCAGCTTCCAAAGTTCAAGACTTCATTTTGACTCCAAAACAAAAACCAATTTCCTTCTTGACAATTTCGACAGTTTTTGGTAAAGGCTTCCAAATGTAGACTTCTTGAATAAGATATCTGAGACTCTGACAAGCTTAAGCTTACTTTAAATCGCTCAATCTTACGTTTGGCGGTGTTGTCATCAAAAGTTGCGTTGCGCTTAATTACAACACAGATCTGGTAACTTCAGTCTGGATTGGAAGTTTCCCTTTTTTTTTCCTTTTCCGTTTGCCGCTTTTCTCTTCTCGAAAAACTTCTGTATAATCACGGACTTCTGTGCTTACATCCTTATGCCTAGGCCTGTGCTCTACTCTATCTACTTAGGACATTATGCATGGATTCTTTTGTAAGGTGCACAATTCATAACCAGCATGAAACAACTACAAGTCAAACTTTTGATCCCATTTACCTGTTCTTTTCTTCTAGTTAAACCTTTGATTGCTCAAACCGTCTGCTATTACGCAATAAGCGTCCAGCAATGTCTCCTTGATCGATTTGAAATCTCCACGTACTTATTCCACCATTTTCCCATCCTCAAATGGCGAAGAATGGCTATATCAGTTTCTGGACGAAACTTCCAACTGTATGGTTTCCCAGCTCCGACATACCTAAAATCCGATCCGTAGTGTCATCTCAGTTTTCGCTCTTAAACAAGTATTTGATGTCATTATAGAAATTTCTCACAACTGCCCCACACTGCTTCCATTTAGTAGTCATTTTCTGCTCTTCTACAAGTATTATGTTTTTTTCATTTGCTCAAAAAAAAAAAAAGGCAAAATGACGAAGTTGAAAAAGCCTCATTTTAATAGTTGCGCATCTAAAGTATAGGGGATGAAACATTGTTATTGTTACATCATGCACACAGAAGAACGATATCGATTAACGTGAAAAAAAGCTCTTAGAAAAAGAAACATACTGGATAAAATCGCAGAGAATGAAACGATCAAAAACAAACTATATATATACAGGAACTAAGAGATATGGAACAAACTATTTTGTTCTGAATTATTCAACACGTAAAACTGCTACATGACAGTGAGACCAAATAAAGTTGTCTTAGTGTAAAAACGAAATCATAATTAGGTTGACATTATTTCAAATAAAAATGTATATAACAAACTCAAATAAGATCAAACTGCTGATGTCAAAGTGAATATAAACGAGGTACGAAAAGGTAGATAATCAATAAAACTGCAGGTGTAGTAATCGTTAAATAACTCTCAGTCATCGTGGTTTAAATGCACAGAGATGGACAAAAAGTAGGATTAATCAATGGATGGCGTTTATTACTATAACAGACCACGGATTAGTTCGACAGTTTGGCAGAAGGATTTCTTAGCTGCTTAACTCAAATTCCTCATCGCTTTCAATCTTCTTTCGCCGTTTCATCTGGTGTGGTGGTGTACTATCAGACAATCCAGGAATGTTATCACTATCATCATCATTATCATCATCGAAGGTGTATTTAACTGCCTTACGCTGCCGACTTCCTGCACGAGGATGTGAAAGAGCTGGTTCAGCAGCGATATCAGCACCATCATCATCATCATCATCATCATTATTGTCAGTATCACCAGATTCCACTTTTCGCTTTCTGGATCCCGATCCCTGATAATATTAGGAAATGATTTGTAAATGAAACAAAAAGGTGATTTTAAGCATATTTTAGAAAGTATTTATCAAAATTTTCAAAACTGGTCATACTAGGAAAAATGGAACTGCTCAGTAAACTTAATTTTGATTAGATTTGATCGTAAAATTCTGAAACTTAGCTTAGGAAATTTTGAAAATTCCATGAACATGTCAGATAAAAAAAACTTCAATTAATATATTTAAATTTATGATGTCATTGTAATATGCGTGAAGACTGCACGGTTTTTTGGAAAAAAAATGGTGACACAAGCTACAGAGCATTACCTTCTGGTTTACTGACTGACACCAAAAAAGCATGCTCACCTTTTTACTTGTTTCTGTCGTAATTTTTGCTTTAGGTATTGTCTCTTTCTTAGATTTGGTTTTTTGATTTCAACAAATTCTTTTGATTTTACCTTACTTGCTGATGGTCCCTGTAAATTACAGCATGACGTGAGATTCATTCTTACGCCGAAAATTATACAACACTAACAAGGAAGAAGTTATGGAGAGTTGATGGTTAACATTTACAAGTGTAATTTCATGATTTACATCATCGTTCTTTCATCTATTAAATTTTTTAATTCATTTCTAATAAATTCTA
>NW_018108283.1:163918-200673 GCF_000183805.2 Loa loa
ATCATCATCATTATTGTCAGTATCACCAGATTCCACTTTTCGCTTTCTGGATCCCGATCCCTGATAATATTAGGAAATGATTTGTAAATGAAACAAAAAGGTGATTTTAAGCATATTTTAGAAAGTATTTATCAAAATTTTCAAAACTGGTCATACTAGGAAAAATGGAACTGCTCAGTAAACTTAATTTTGATTAGATTTGATCGTAAAATTCTGAAACTTAGCTTAGGAAATTTTGAAAATTCCATGAACATGTCAGATAAAAAAAACTTCAATTAATATATTTAAATTTATGATGTCATTGTAATATGCGTGAAGACTGCACGGTTTTTTGGAAAAAAAATGGTGACACAAGCTACAGAGCATTACCTTCTGGTTTACTGACTGACACCAAAAAAGCATGCTCACCTTTTTACTTGTTTCTGTCGTAATTTTTGCTTTAGGTATTGTCTCTTTCTTAGATTTGGTTTTTTTGATTTCAACAAATTCTTTTGATTTTACCTTACTTGCTGATGGTCCCTGTAAATTACAGCATGACGTGAGATTCATTCTTACGGGGTGAGATTGATTTTTAGAAAAACGACTATATTAAGGAATACTGGCGACTTAACAAATTAAAGTTTAACCTCATTTACGAAAAGATCATCCATCTTCTCATGGAATTTTTTCTTGTTCTCATCACCTGATCGCATCAAACTGTTCTCAACATTCTCACCATTATTGCTCAAATCTGATTTATTCGCGGACTGTTCAGCCTAAAACGCGACTTGAAATTCAAAAAGTGTGTCCCTAAAAAAATGTAAATTCCTTTACTTTAAAAAAGATAGCTAACTAACTCGTCGTTTTCTGTCTCCAGTTGTTGTTTTCTTGATCTCAACCACATCATCATCGTTCTCATCTATAACGTAATCAGATTCATCGAAATCATCACTACTATCAGATTCCCACTTATCTTGCTTTTTTTTTGCTTTCGTATTTACTGAACTGCTACCTCGATCTGGAAATTCGTTACCAACTGAAATAACCATTAAGTTCGATATTCTGTCCAAATTTCACCTTTTCTCTGTATTATTTATGCTTTTTCAAATAGGAAGCTCTTCTTATCTCCTGAGGTGTCAGATTACCGAAATTAAAGTTACGTCTAAATAAAATTTTTACAATAACTATCAGACAGGATGATGAAGTCGTGTAAGTGAAATTAAGGCAATGAAGAAGATACAAGCTAACAAGGGAGGGAATATCACAAAGACATCTCAGTATCTATTCGTAATGCATTGTGAACCACGCCAAGAGGAAGCCATACCTCCATGATAGTCCCGGTGAAGCTTACCAAAGTTTCAACCCTAATCTTAGGTATATATATATATGAAAAAAATACTACACTGTCGGTTCTTACAATTAAGAATACTACAACGTCCTTCTCGCCCATCCGCCATCATTGGACAGCAAGCTACAATATCCCTTCCTTCTGCTAAATACACTTTCCTGCAGCACAGCCCCAGTTCAATGAAGAACGAACTCTTATATATCCATCGTTACGTGACCTATCAACAAACCGACAGTCAACTATTATCGACAGCAACGACAAGGAATTTTTTAGTTGATCGTATTGCTTATTTATTGTGTAACTCATTTATCACTGCTTACCAATTCACCGCGTACCTTATGCTTTTGCTGTTGTTAACTAGTAATCCTGTGTAAAAACAATATTACACTCCGAATAAACCTATATTGCTGACAAACGAAGTCGACAAATTAGCTTTCCCGATAAAAGATAAAATACTGGGAAGTGTTTTTTTTTTTTTTAGTGTTTTCTTCGTCGATATCGATCAGCAAAACCTCCCAGTTCCTGAAGTACACGACACTAGCGTTGAGATAGCATCCCGAACTATGTCAGCCTTTATCAAATATAAAATGAACTTCAAATTTACCATTTTCTTTTCTTTGACGCTTGGGTTTCTCTTTCTTTTTCCCATCCTAAATATATGTGAAAAATATATACATATATTTTTCAAATAAGTCTATATAAATGAAATACGAAAACTTATGGAAAGATGCAACCTCCTCATCGTTCTTATTCTTCATTTGTTTTGGCTCTTTTGGTACTCTTGACTTCCTGGCTTTTGGTTCATCGGTCTTCTTTCCTTCATATTTTTCTTTAATAGCATCTAGAGAAGGATGAACACGAATTCCGTTTGGATCAGGAAGTACCTCCTAAACAACCAGAAAATCATATCCAAAACGATGGAATGTCAAGTTTAGGAAAACAATTATTCAAAAAAAAGAATGCTTGTGAATAAATCAGTATCCTAATAAAAAGATTTGTTTACGAATTAGAAAACTTAATGCTAGACAGACAAGGCATCTATCTCAGAAATATTTATTGCACATTTTCTTAGTCTTTAAAACACACTTGCACAAGAGTGCCCGCTTTTTTACGTCCTCCTTTTGTGGCTGCGCCAGCAATTTTTTTAACAGCATCTTTTACTTGCATTTCTATATCAGCTCTTTCTTTGGCTTCCTGGAAAAGACATGGAAATTTGCCCTTGTTTAGCAAAGACTGCCGTTTAAAATGAAGAAAAAAAGAAAAGCAAATATAACCATCAAACCAACCTGCTTTTCTAACTCAACCAAAAAATTATCTAAATCTTCTTTCCATAGATCAGACCAAGTCTTTGATTCTAAACTCTGAAAAGAAACAACTTTTAGTTGAACCAAACTTGAATATTCGCATTAAAAACAAATTTCAAAGAGAGGGAAGACATGGAAATCACAAAATATACCTTTAACTCCTCTAACTTCAGTTCGCTATCGCGTAACAGTTTATCCTTTTCTTCTTCCGACAGTTTTAGAATCGCCATACCTACTAAATAATCGTAATCACTCAATTTCTTCGTCAAATCCTTCATCACTGGAGAAACAGATGATTCTGATTCCTCCTTAAATAGTAACATTTAATCAAGAAATAGTGAACTGTAACACTTTTTAACCAAAGGTAACTAATTCTGAGAACCATAAAAACTTATAGCAAAAAGTTATACAACAGAGTATACGACATCAAGTTTCTTCCTTCTTTGTTGTTCCGGAGGAACGTCTTTGTTTTTGGAAAAAAATAGATAGAGGAAGAGAAGGAGAGAGGGAAGAAACATAAAACACCATCATGTAAAAAGTATATGAGTAGAAATGAACGCAGATGAACAGAATAATTATTCCTACTTGATACTACAATACTTTGTCCATACTTGAATAATAGTATGCATAACACGCGTGTATAATTTATTCGATAAATCAGAAACTAATGTTCCAAAAGAAAACAAACCTCTATTTCACCTTCCATTTCTTCGTCATCCACTTGGATTTCGCCAGTCATTTCAAGTTCACGCTTTCTCTGTAATTCTTTCCATCGTTTCACTGGATCTGGATCGAAACCTTTTTTCACTAGCTGCTCCACTATTGCTACTTTACGTTTGTTCTCAATTAATATTTCACCTTTAATTTTTTCCAAGATGAAGCGTGCCTGAAATGTTAGCAACTGCTTGGAATTAAAATTGGACACTTTCGGTAATACTATTTCATCAGAGCAAAAACGACCAGTAACCTGAAATTCAATTTCCACAATGAATCAGAAAGTACCTGATTGCTGAGTCGTTCGCTCTGAGCCCGGAGCATGCCTTCTTGGAATGCTTTTCGTTCGATGTACTTTTTTTTCCTTATCTCGAAAAATTCTTTACAAATCTCTTCCACATTTGGAAATCTTCTCAGGCAACCCAAAGGATCAAAGAGAACCTACAAATATTTCACAACTGTATTTAGAGAATGTTTAAAGTTTCGCGAAATTCTTACAAGCGAATGTGTACTATACGCTCAGAATAATTCAGGTCTATTATTTTAGGTAAATATTTTAATGTGTGCTTCCAAAAACAGAAAGTTTCGAGTGATGAAAAATTCATTAGGTGCATTTCCACGAACTAGCACATCTAACTTCTATTTTCATCGATTATATTTCAATTAAACTGCATACCATGGAGCTTATATTTATTGCCGACTGCAGCTTAAATATTTTGTGCAGTCCTTCCATTTCTGCCTCTCTCAGTTTTGCTGCATTCATTTTAACAACAAATTTAACAGTTGTATCAGTGTGATATTCTTTGAAATCCCTGAAAATTTCCTAATAATGCATGCTAAATATGAGGAACAGTCAAATTGAAAGACGCAAATATGTTCATAAATCACAAGAAGTATACTGTATTAGAGGAGGCTGTTTATCAGATCCTTCCAGCATGGGTTCTAAGACAGTTTCTTTGTAGTTTTGCGTCCAAGTTCGTATTGGTAATTCCGTGATTTCGATCGTATCGTCACTCAAAAGAGCTATTTCACCACTACAAATATATCGCGAGTCATCTAATTTCTCAATGGTTCCACGGAAATTCTTGAACCATGGGGTCTAAAAAGGAATGTTTACAAAGAGAGCACAATTTGATGAGAAAAAAGTTCAATTCGCTGATTTACATTTGGCATATAGAAAGCTCTTCTTTCCATTTTATTTAAGGTATGCATATTTAGATGAAAGAGTAAACATTCAAAAATTTCCTGCATCTATAAATATGCGTAACATTTTCACCACTAACTTTGAAAATTCAATTAATGAAATAATGAAAAACATACCAGAGATTTGGGTTCTTCACCACGTATCAAGCGCCGCATATTATCAACTATTTCACGTGGGTTGTAGTTTGGTATTTTCGTTGACCAAGCAGTACCGATGCCTTCGGCTCCGTTAACCAAAACTGTAGGTATGATTGGACAGTACCTAAGAAATAACTGTTATCAATAGAATATTCAAATTCATATTTAAAACGTCTTTATTTTTAATTACAAAACAAAGCTCACCATTCCGGTTCAATTCGCTGATTTTCTTCAAACAAGAAGCGTAGAACATTTTCATCAACAATCGGGAACAGCGCTCGAGTTACAGGACTGAACGAATATTTTATAGCAATGAATCCATAATCGAATCACCCATATCTCAATTTGATGATTCGAAAAAAATTCGAACAAAGGAATGTTCGATAAATATACATGCTTACTTGAGCTGTGTGAAAATATAACGTGGACTTGCGCTATCCTTTCCACCCTGCAAACGTGTACCGAATTGACCGATTGGTAACAACAAATTGATGTTATTTGAACCAACATAGTCTTGTGCTAGATTTACGATCGTTGACATGAGTGAAGCCTAAAAAATTCAAAATTAGATTGATTTGAAATCTATAAAGATTCCCCCGCAGCACACAACAACTGAAAGCTAAAATTCAGGTACCTCTCCGTGATGATAAGCAGACATTTCTCCAACTGCACCAGCAAGCTGAGCTACTTTCACTTCTTTTTTATCTGCTCGTTTGAAGCATGTGAATAACACCTAAAAATAATCAGATGGAGCCCATAAAATAATAAGTTTAAATAACAGAAGTAAAAAAATTCACATCAAAATCAAATTTCGACACATCTCGAAGATTTGAATGAAATTTACATTGCGCACACCATGAGAAAGCTCGCAAATAGGGAATTCATTGTATATGCTGGGACTCTAACTACGAAAATAGAAAATTAGGTACTAATAAGCTTGAAGGTAACATAACTAACCTTACGTTGTCCAGGCTTTAATCCATCAACCAAACTTGGTATGGACCTTTCATTATCAGCATTTGAAAACAACACCAATTCTTTATTGACAAAATCTTTGAATGAGACAGCACGAGTATCTTTGTTGTACAAATACTCCTCCGTCAATCCTTGCTCACGTCTTGCTTTTTTTTCCTGAAGAAATGACGGAAGGGAATTGCCAACTGTAGGCAGAGAAATATGAATTACAAAAGCAATTCCCAACACCAACTGTAGTTTTAAGAATGTGTTCTGGACGTGACGCATGTGAGCATTTATTACTTTTTACTTTATGAAACAAATCTGACATAAGCAAAGTATAAAAATATGTACTTAAACTTGTTACAATCTATGTGAATATAATATACTTACAGCCATCCAATTCGTTAACCACACTTTTCGATCTTCAATCTTCTTTTTACTAAATGCCATATCTAAGGAATTATCATCTTCTTCTCCTGAGTACTGAAATCTAATGCGATGACGCACCATATCGGTGAAATATTCTTTGGCTTCCTTTGATGTAGAGGTACCCAAACCTAAACGACCAATACGCACAGTGCTGCTGTATCATAGGAAATCATAGATTCCCAGAGATGGTGCAAACCTTTGTAATATTTTATGCGATACGTTTTCCAGTTTTCAGTGTTATTTCGCCATTCAGCGTATTCTGGAAGCGAGAAGAAAGAAAACGACTCTTTACCCTTGGTAGCCTACAAAAACCGAAATTATACAAGACCATAAATAATTGGAAGAAACAAGAACTCAAACTTTTAATCATATACGAAACACTCACCTCCTACAAAACATTAGTATTTTACGTAAACTTAAATGCATTAAAAAATAAATTAAAAATCTTAAAAAGATTCATATAAAATATAAGCTTAAGCACATTTGGGATTTAATTCGCTTTTATCATGTTTCATCACAATTCTTTTAACCAACTTCAAAGCCATGGATTATTTTAATATCCCGAAAACAACAAACAAATCGAATGCATCCATACTTACTTTAACAATTGGTGTTATAAATTCTTCAACAAAATTACGACGAATCAGTACCGGCCAATTATAATGGATAAAATTAATCACAAGACCTTTGATATGTGAACCATCCTGATCCTGCAGTGAAGCTTATTTAAAAGCAAAGTAAAAAACAATCTTACCTAACGAAGTGAATAAACAAAATTAATTCAATTACCCAGTAAAACATTATGGCGACAAAAAATAAATTACCTGATCAGCCATAACCATTATTTTTCCATAGCGAAGCGTTTTCATATCCTCATCTTTATCATATTTCAAACGATACTGCAGACCAATGATTTTGATTAGAGCATTTATTTCTGCATTTTCCATGATCTAAACATGATCACCTAGAAAACTGAGCTCTAAGGAAGCCTTCAAATGTTTCTACGATTATTTAGTAGCACCAAACACACTTATCTACTACAATTTTATTCGTTTTCTAATCATACAAGACAAATTCAAGATGATGAACCTGATTTCTATTCGAACAAGTTGTAGAATAGGTTCCAGAATGAACATTTTTTTCATATTTGAACACAAAATGCATAAAAGCTAATATTATACATATGGAACCTATCACATGCTGCACGCATTAGATGTTCTGGCTGGTAAAGAGAAAAAAGGTTAGAGACACCAAGGTAAAAATAGTACTTGTTTATGGCTGCCTTCACGAACATTTAACATTTTGCCGCGCAGTGGAAAGACGCCATAACGATCACGGCCAACTACACCCAATCCCGAAACAGCGAGTGACTTAGCCGAATCTCCTTCAGTAAGTATCAGCGTACACAAAGAGGAATTTTTAGTCCCAGCGTCATTTGCATCCTCTAATTTCGGTATGCCCTGGATAGATGCATTATCACGAAAAGCAAGTCTATTAAGCAGGTAAATAATTCGAAACCAAACTTTCAAATATTTGAAGACAAAGCGAACTAAAGCAGACCTTTAGTTTACTAGTTTTCTTGGTTGAACATTTCTTATCTAACGTTTCTTGTTGTTTGAAGCGGACCCATGCCAAGACAGCTTCAACAATTCCGCATTTCATAACTGCATTGATGAATCTTTCAGACATTTCACACTTGCTGCCAAAATTCTTTGCTTGTAAGGTCATTGTCTCTTTTGTTTGGGAGTCAAACGTTGGATTCTCGACAAGTGAGTTGACAAAGATCCACATATGACTTTTAATCTGGAATAAAATTACTAGAATCCATGTCTAAAGTTATATGGAAGCATTTCTTCTAAATAGTAACTCTTTCGTTAGGGTTTTTATTCATCGGCATGTCTATCGCGCAACAAAATGAAATAACCGATAAAGATAGAGAGAGTAGTGCGAAAAGTTAAGCAGATTTATCAGTAAAAAAAGACCTTGAATAATAACCAAGTATTAAACACATAAAACTTTACTTGGAACGGCTTAACATTTACTCCACTTTTTCCTACTTTCTTTTTGATTGTATCTATCAGCTTAGCTGTGATTTGATCAACAACGTAATCAACATGACGACCGCCCTAAATTAGAAGAACTGGATTTTCATTTTTCAATCAGTTCGGTATATATAATTTTATTCAGATCTTGAATATTGCAGTAGATATTTCTTCAGTTTATTTCAAATTTTTAACCTGTAGCTTTGGTCTCGTCCAAAACTGGAGTTTTCCTGACTTCACTTTTCATAACAAAGAAAAAATCTACGAAATCTTAAATCCATTATATTGTGAAGTTCAAAAAATACTTGAAAACATAAAACAATGTCTGAGAAAACAAATCCCAATAACACAGCTAACCTTCGTGGTAGCGATCGAATTCACAAAAGAGACTTGCTGGAATCCTTTTTCGGAAACTGTTAAAGCTACTTCCCATCTTTCATTAACCTGTTCATAAGCAATTTTATATGGTTCTCCGTCATTATCAAGATTATGTTTTGTGTACTGCTCTACATATTGTTTAAAGCCTTGCACCTGAAAAAAATCAGCAAGAACTGCTGCGGTTATTTAAAAAAAAAAAAAAACTTTAAGCAAAAAAATTTTGCTTATTGTAAGTGAAAACAAAAGTTCATACAAATTCCATACAAATTTTATACTTAAAAGAGTCATTTTTACCGGCAACAGTTTGCCATTCAAGTATACTTTGACACCTTTTGTTGAACCAGCGATATCATACGCTCGGCGTGATATCAGCGAAATAATGTCATCATCCAGTTCAATCATTTTGAATTTTGTGAGGTCCGGTTTGAAAGTTACATGTGTAAAATCTTCACCAACTGATTTACTCACAAATGGGTCTTTATCCTTTGTCATGTTATTCTTCCAAGTCTTAAAAAATTACCATAAAATTTAGCGAAAATTAAGGGTCAATTAACCAGACAAGAAAGATCAAAACATTATGCACATAGACCTACTTGCTTGAAGGCTTTCCCATATTCTTTGGAAGATGTCTCAACTGTAAATTCTTTACTGAATATATTACATAGTTTAGCACCATATCCGTTTCGGCCACCTAAAAATCATTTTCTACAAAACTGTTCAAAACGAGAAATGAATTGTTATACAAAGCTTATGTAAAAGATTATAACTATTGGAAGAATAAATAAAAAGTTCCTGAAAAGTCACATGAACTATTAGACAATTTACTATTTCCATCAGATAAGATTTAAGGAATCTGTAAGTCAACATCGACAAGGGAACAAATGTATAATTAAATTATCCAATTGAAAGCAATATCTACTTGAAACATAGATCTACAAGAGACTGTACCTGTCACTTTCCGTTCACTGTCATCATAATTTGAGGAGGTAAGTAAAGTACCAAATATGAGTTCAGGGACATATAACTGCTCCACCTTGTGCAGTACCACAGGAATACCTTTACCATTATTGAAGACACTGATCTCGTTCGTTTCTCTTTAAAAACAAAAATCTAATCCAATTATCTCCATCCTACAAAGTCATTTTTTGATTACACAAAAAAGGACAATCTCAAATTTCTAAAATCTCATCCACACTAAACCACTGAAAAAATAATGAATAGCTTGACTAATGAATAGCTTAACTATTCGAGATACGGAACTTTCCAAAAAGCTCATGTATAATATGTTCGACATGCATTAGCGTTATCGATATGGTGTACTAAATAAAAACTTTGTTACCGAAATATTCACATGTACTTTGACCGGCAAACCATCATTAGGATCAGTATTAGTTGGAGATTGCTAAAAATAAGCAAATGCATAAGAATCAAACTTATTAATGTTAATTCTGATAAGATTCATCTTCGGATCGCGTTGTTTGTTGTCTGCAGCATTTACCAGAATCTCGTCAAATATTTTGTACAAACCAGGGACATATGAAATATCACGTTGAACAATTCGTTCTACTTCAGCATCGTATACCCACATTGGCTAAATTTAAATAAATGTAGAAGGTAATAAGGAACGAGTTAAAAAAAATGAAATTAATGAGATATATTATTTGAAGCGAACAAGATGTGACTGAATAACACAATATTTGTAAGGCTGAAAATTTAACTTATACGAGTTCTACGTTTTCAACAGCGGGTTATATACCAAATGTTCTATTCATTGAAGCGCTAAAAGAAACGCACAAGAAAAAACTGTTATCCATTAGCGGCTGTCAATACTATAGGCAGTGGAGGAGTACAGGATTAGCATAAAACTGATATGTGGATTCACTAAATTACCATAAAAAGGCACGGATCTTCACTACTTTTTTTTTGTTTATTAGCAAGATATACCGCTTTATCAGTATGCTCAACGGAACCAATGTATGTATCTGGACGTAGCAAGATATGTTCCAGCTGACTCTTTTTCTGGTAGATTTTTTCAATGGTTAATCGTTTGGGTTGCTGATCGATATTCGTAAAAATATCTAATGGATCACCATCGTCACTCTTATCACCATTCATGACTACAACAAAGAGATTACATAAACACGGCCAGCAAATATTTCGGTTTTAAATGAAACTATGCAGATGATACTGTCATTAAACGATGTCATAGAAAAGACCACAAAGAAATATTCTACAACCTGAATTGCCATTAATTTCCTTTCTCGATGTCTGCTTTCTTTTAACTGGTGGCTTATCCCTTTTCTCGATTTGCTTCTTGGATGCTTTTTTTCTTTGAGATGAACCAAACTGAAAATGAATATACTCAGCAATGCATAAACTCACAATTCACTTTAAAAAATATATCTTTTTATCCATCACTACCATTTACAACTCTAATTTTCTATTTCTATGCGTTTGTTTTCTGCTTATACAAACAGGTATTCCTTCATCCACCAAGCAGTATTTCAAAAGAACCAGAAAGAATTTTAAACAAGAACTTTTAAAGATGATCATAACCGTCATGCTCAATTAGAACATGGTAAACTCTGGAAAACTAAAAAATGACATACCGAAGAATGGTAGTCTGATTCTTCATCGCTACTCATTATCAGCTAATGAAGTATAAAATCCGATTAATAGAACAAAAAGTTAGCGCTAAGCGTTGCTCTGAAAAGAGAACACAATTACAAATTCACAAACTTCATTCAACAACATTTATAACCAGATCAAGAACACACATCAAGTAGCACCCAATAAAACATTGTCAACTGGCAACAGTAAAGTTGAACAACTTAAGAACAAGGCGACTTGAAACGAAGTATTACCTAACAAAAACTTCTGATACTACGTTCCCATTACACCATGAGGAAAATTACGCTTTTAACTGTGACATCTAGTAAAGAACGAGAAAGCGTGCGAAAAGTGAAATGACAGTTATGAAAGTGGAAATGTTGAGTCATTATTGAAAAGAAATGAGTAGCTAAGTAAAAAAATTGAGTAAAGAAAATCGAACCAGCATTTTGTGCTGGGTAATTGGAGAGTTCATTTTCTTCCAATATTTACATAATAATGTAGTCATTTTAAAAAAAAAGTCCAGGAAAAAAGTCAGAAGTAACAATTCTAACGGATACGAGAATCTGGCATTTTGATACTGGTCAGTTTCTTCCATGTCCCGTCGAAACATACTTTATTACATCAGGCTCGTTTGTCAATCCAGCTCGCCCGTTGCAGCCCAGTTACCAGATAAAAATCTACCAAACCGCGTACACAAAGTACGTTATTCCGACTTGCCTAAAATGCAAAATTATTATCTCACCGCTTGTTATATTTATATTTTGAATTAGTAAGTTTATTTGGAGATGTTTTCCCTTCTTTCATAATCTTAAGAGAGTAATTGGGCCTTCCACTTTAAGTTTTCTGAAGCTTATCGTTTTAACTTAAAGTTTATTAGTTTAGGTAATTCTTGTCAGACATGTCCTCTTCAGGTGATTCCTTTCAAAAGTTATCATTTCCCTCTATTTGCATATGCTTGTCTATAACTTGGCTTCTTTTATCTGTTACTTCTTTTACCAGACATAGACAGTTGTTGTAAAGGTATTAAGAACTACATCTTCACAGCAAGTTAATAAATGTTAGCTGTGTCGATGCGGTAAAGGACAGATAGAAAGATGACAGCTTTTTCAAGTATTTCAGTAAATTCAGATGTCAAAGTAAATATAGTGCATGAAATTGAAAAACAGGGCAGAGAGAATTACATAGGCAAAATATTACTTCTGGTCAGTTAGACGACTTCATCAAATGTCGCCTTGGATTGCGTCTATAGTGCGAATTTTCTCACCATTGTTGCATTTAAACAAGATGTTTTGTTATCCATTTTCTGGGACATCTAGCTTGTCGGCTAATGAAAGGATAGAGCAACCGATATTTCATCCAGTGAAATAATGGAAGTTTAAAAGATTCTAATAGAAATTTCGAATGCTTATTATATGTCAATGTCGTATAGCACTCATTGTTGAATGTGATATTTTTCCTGTCAACTCTGTATTGTATTCCGGAGAGTGTTGGGGAAGTGTCATCTGATAGAGGAATTCATGTCGTTCCTGCCATCCGACGTTTTACATGTCTGATTTAAAACTTCTTCAAAAAACTGCTGGGATTATAAAGCGAGTGATGGAATGTAAAACTATCACGAAATTGTCACACTGCGGGACAGCATTAGAGTTTAGTGGTTTAATGGTAGACAGAGAAATGTTCCTGCAAAGTGATTCATCACTTATGTCTTAAAAGAAGGACTTAAAGAAGATTAATTAAAACTTGTCATGTTTATCTAAATTAGTCCGATGTTATCAGTTGATAAGGAGGCTGATAGCAGAAGCAATAAGGAGGTAATTCATACAAGTATTTATCAGTTCATATAAATTTCTGTCTAACCAGCAAACATTTGTCTTTGTGGCAAGTGGTAAATATTTGGAGATTTTGACTGACTCATTTGTTTAAGAATTCTAATTATCCCGAGACATCAAAATTTCCGGTGTCTTCAACGGTGGATAATATTCACCAACGATGCAAATCCAATACATTTGTATCAAATTCAATGTTTGTATCAAAAAGTTCGCGGCTTCATTACTATTCATTTTATTCCAAAATGTACTCTATCAAATTTGGGAAATTCAAAAAATTTATTACAAAACATTATGTGACCCTTTCTATTTTTTGAGGAAAACAATAAATGATATTTTTTCTGAGGAAACAATAAATGATAAATTTTATTAATGACATGGGAAGAGTAGTAGCGGTGACAAGCCATTTTAGGTAAGAAATGACCGAAGACTGCTATTCCGGGGGACCGAGAGTACTCTATCTCCAAGCAATAAATATGATTGTAATGAATGGAATACTTACAATGCCAATAACAATGCTTGCATCAGTGAACTTTGAATTTTATGTGTAGTATATGGAAGTGAATCGAACTGTATTGAATAAAATTCCCTTGCACTAGGTACCACTGATATCAGTAGTCCGAATCGATAAAGCAAATCATTTCAAACTGTTACTGCTCGGGGCTACATTAACTCCAATGTCTTAAATTCTTTGGTCATCCCTGATTCTGGGAAATGGTTTGCGGTAAAATTTAAGAAAGAAAATTGTCACATATTTATTCACCTGAAATCTCCACATATCCAGCAATTTCCATTCATTCCAATGCAATCAATGCCCATATATGCAAAAATGAATGAGAATTAGAATGAAGGTTTTATTTTTAAACGAAATGAGATAAATGAGTATGCAAATGATGCATGTCTTGCAGAACCTGCCCAGCTTAATGATATAAATTAGATTTGCATTCACTATCACCCAAGAACAAAAAAATTTACCAGAAAGCCAGTTTGGTATTTAAATCTGCACTTTTGCAAGAACATCGCTCAGCTTTTAGCACATATACTGCTGCATTTTGAAAAAAATTGTCACTGATATTACTGCCGCAAATATGTTTAAATCAGCAGATTCACAACATGTTCATACCTGTACTTACCTGTTCTTCTTCGATTTAAATTTCAATTGATGAATTAACAACCAATGGATCTTTTCTCTATTCTCTATTTTCCCTCCCATTACTGCTATTCTTCCCCCTACTGAGGGGATTATCACTTATTCTGTCAGTGTCGTTGATTAAAAATGAAATTACAAGTATTGTTATACTTCACAATTACTGAATTACTTTTTAGATGAATCAAATAAAATGAATCTAATGCACTTGAGCATATTTAAATATTCAAAATAGGTGATCCTGTGGTGGATACTCGTTGTTTGGTAGGACTATACATAAATAATCAGAAATGTATATTTATACATGATTATACTCAATCAAAAATCAGAAATATACACTTATTTAACAATTTTAGTTTCATCGTTAGGATGCCAAGAAAAAGAATTGCAGTTCTATTGCATACTTTGTAACAAAGTTCAGTATAGTCTTATAATCAGTTAATTATAGTTTTAACAAAGCCATTTAATGCTTTTCTATTATGTCTGTAATAATGAATCATTTTTGAAAGGTCTCTCGCAGATTCGCAGTGTTCAAACATTTCATACCAAAATAGTTGCGAAGTTGGTCGCATTTCTTGCTTGCGATTCAAAATTTATTTCAATGGTTTAAATTATTTCTCCTATTCTTCCTGAGTGACATTATATGCAAGTAAAAGGGAGAGAGAGAGAGAGAACTGTGAAGGAGAGCGATTCACTGAAAATCGCAATCTTCAAGTCCCTTATTTAACAACAGCCACCCATGGAGTAATAAATGAATTAAAAAGGAATCAGGCGCACTCTTGTTAATTACTCTTTTCTTTCCAATGTGAAGAATGCAATAATACAATACACACTTTATATTTGTTATTTCTTTAACCCGCCCTGCATTTACCCAATACTCCCAGGGTTTGACCCCGCAGAGCTCTTTCTCATCTCTATTATTTTCATAAGGTTGATAGAAAATATAGTAATTTATGTGTCAGTAACCACATAATATTAAAAGAAAGCATTTGTCGTAGGTGTTTTTGGCATAGGTAATGCTAATAAAAAAGCTACAAAGTCCTCAATTTATAAATTTGTCTGAAAGTTTTTGCTTTCAGAATTCACATGCTCTGATTAACCCATTTACTTTTAGCTTTATACCGGATATCCATTAGTACGATGCTTGTATGAAAAAGCCTTTCCACCTCATGTCCACCTTTCAAATCCAATTATTCCACATTCCCTTTTCTTGTTTTTTCTTTATCTTTCATAATCAATCTTCTTTCCTTTTATAACGTGAAGTTTTTCCAAACACTCATTTCAGTTATGTTCTGTAAGATATCTCTCGTAAATATGTTTGGTGATTAACGAAGAAAGATGGATGTTTTACTTGAAACAAATTCTTGAAATGTGAAAGGAATCCAAATCAAATGGCTTATTTCCAACATATCATTTTTCACGACAACTTTTCAATATTTAAGATTAATTTCTCGCGCAATCAGATTTTAGCGAAAAATTTCTCGTTTATCAATATTACGAATGACTGAAGTACTGTCTCATCTGAAGTGAACTTAGACAGTGAACAATGAACGCTACTTAGACAACAACAGAAAAATCGGTCTTTCTTATCAGGTAAGCAGTCCAAGAAAATTTCGATCACCTTTGATGACTTGCCACATAGTACACCAAACCAGTGATATTGTTCAAAATCTTGACAGATTCAGGAAAGTGACAAATGAGCCAACGTTGAAGATATTATCTCATCGAGAAGAAAAGAAAGCAATAGTGGACTGAAAGAGATGAAATTCACAGATTTTCACTCTTTCAATGCAAATTACTTTAGCTAAAGCATCATTTACAGTATCATCATTCTTTCTAACATTACCTGTGTATATTCACTTCGTTGAATCTTTGCATCATTTGTCTGATTAACTGGTTTCTTCTCGAAATGACACAGGTAGTGGTCCTGATGAGAATCTCAGTTAATCAAATAAACGATATTCGATACTTTGCCTTATCGAAGGATTTTTTCCAAATTGAAGCATTCTACAGTTTGCTCATTCAGAATATCTTTCTTGAAACTTTTTAGTTAGCGGAAATTTATAAAATAAGATTTAAAAAAATATTAAAACTAAAAGAAAATTGTTATAAATTAAGTTGATAATTTTTTACAAATGTTATATTGCGCTATTCTTCAGAAAAATCGTAGAAGATATCTAACAATTAAATAAGTAGAAAACCGCTTGAATTAAAGGAAATGTGGAATAATCCCTGAGGAATGGTCGAGAATTTGGAAGTAATTACTTGTACTTCTGGAAAAAAGGGTAGCATAGGCTTAACAAAGGAATATTTTATGGAAATTGTCAAGATAACAGCATCACTTACAATCGATCCTACTGAATATGTTGACATTCTTCACACATTCACATCACCCATATTCGTTTCAAACTTTTGCATGGCATCATTATGGCGGTAACGGGCAATTTAACTCTTCAAGTAAATTTATATGAACATCAAATGAACAATTGAGGATTATTATGATGGCTAATAGATTGAATGGGATGTTAAGGGCTGTTTTCAAGCTCACTAAAAGAGTCATTCATAATTCTGCTAATGACAAAGCCTTACTGCTGGCAATTCAACTCATTCAATTCAGTGTTTAATATTATTTGTTTTTAAACAAAAAGGAACAAGTGAACAAATTAATCAACTAAAAGTTTGTCTCCATTAGGAGCTAAATCTGGCCAAGACACTCTCAGGCAAGATTTCATTGATGACTGATAACAAACTTAACATTTTATCTCAAATTATCACTTTTCTCACATTTTCCCCCAATTTCTCTCCTATCTACCAACCATCTGTTTATTTGTTTTCATCCCAAGTAATCATTTTACTTCTTAAAGAATTTTTTTTTTGAAAATCAAACTGTAAGCATTCGTATAAAAAAGGTAGCGCAAAAGTTTGCTTCTTATCACAAATATTCGTAATTTCCGGTTTAAAAGATAGGAACTATTTTCACTCGTTGTACAAAGCATTTGAGAAACGTATGAAGGATGGTGTCAGCAATGGTGTCACCTACTTGTTATGCTTTATCAACTTTAACGACTGCTTATCTTTTTCTCGTTCAAGTGACAGCAGAACATGAAGGTTATTGCTTTCGAATGTCTCAATTTTGAAATTATCAAATCGAAATTCTGTAGGGTCATGAGGTCAATCAGTGCGATGTAGCAGTTATCTAAAAAAGATTCATTTCTTCCTGTCCCTTATGATTACTACTGTTTTGGAAGAAGAAATGTTGAAATGTATTGACAGACAGCCATGATAGCTCAGTCGGGAGAGCGTTAGACTGAAGATCTAAAGGTCGCCGGTTCGATCCCGGCTCGTGGCATCTTTTGCAAAATTTTTACAAAACGATGGTTGTTCAGTGTTACACAAACAAATGGCTAAGGCAAGTGTCCCAGGCTGAGTGGTCTAGTGGTATGATTCTCGCTTCGGGTGTGAGAGGTCCCGGTTTCGATCACCGGCTCAGCCCAATCGTTTGCAAACATGGGTTTTTCCTTAGCTTTCTCTCATGCAGATGTTTGATTAGTGAGTTGGGACTCTTTTAGGAAAGAATTTAGTAATGGAATGGTTGGTGATTTTAGTATGGTTTGTTTCATAGCCACTGGTAAGTTCCTCCCTTTTGATAACAAAAAATTCCTTTCCCTCATTCAGATACTAATCAATGGTATAGGATTTTGATAACACAGAAATGAGGTGATTCACTTAATTATTTGGTAAATCCTATGTTTTTATAGTACTTTCAGAGAGTTCGTCAAATCCAAAACGAAAATGTTTCCAATGCAATATGCCATACGAATGTAATTTAGGCTTGTGCTACGGTGATTACTGCATTAAATCACTTGGTAAGATGGTTTCTTGTCCAACTTTATTTCAAAATTATCAAAAAATGTGTAAAATTTGAAGTGTTCTGCCGTTGCTGCTGCTGCTGCTGCTGCTGCTGCTGCTGCTGCAATATAAATTCCTATCAATTAATCTCTTTTAGCAAGCGACCAGTATGTCAGCAAAGGATGCGAGAACAAAACATTCAGGTAAGAGTTGCTCGGAATACGCATTAATGTCTTAACAGTATCTGTAAGCAATCCCAGGCTAAAAGCTCATTAAATATGATGAGCTTTTTTGAAATTTCGCGAAATTCTTTTAGAATTTGTTATTTGATTTTGCTGGTGAAATGATCTTTGAACATAAACGTTGCACGAACTGTGATTTGAATGCAAAAGATGTTTTCTTGCTTCCATTAACAATTCTTTAACTAATTTGAGCTATGTTCAATTCTCAGATTGGTGAACGGTGAATCATACATACGGGAAACTTCGGAACTCATCGAGAAGCCACACTGTACCACGGAGTACATGTTCGGGATTCAAAACATTGTCTGTTACTGTAACGATATTGATTTCTGTAACAGGAGTCAAAAGCCTGAGGGTACACTTATTGTGATGTCATTCACTCTCTTCCTCATACTATTTAATTTCATTTTCTAGCTTATTACTTTTTTCTAACAAAAAAAAAACTTGTCAACTAATTTGCAATTGTGAACTCTTTTTTTTTGAACTTTCGGGATATCTTCTAAAGAAGAAATGAAACAAAGTCTATAGTTGCTGGAACTGGAATTGAAAGTATGCACAGTTTGCATTTAACAAAGTTTTATTTAATTTACCCAATTTTTCGCATTTCCCTTTGCAATCTCATACATGTTTGTGTCATCATTTGAAAAATATTTATGCACCACTTTTTAAAGCCTATTTATAAACATCATATATAAAACACATTTATAAAGAACCGTTACTGAAATTTCATTCTCAAAATCTTTTTGTGACATATTACCATCAATATTGAATTACATTCAGTGCACCGTACTGCTGACATACCTATTACAGACATGGTTGATATCATACTCATATCGACTCATAACTTAATTACTGTAAACATAAACTGTGCTACACCAATCAATTATTTTCTACCTGATCATTCTCACAGCAATTTCATTCCTTATTAACATTATTAATGTAAGGGAACATTGTTATAGTGATGAGATTAAAGTGATGCATAAAGTTTGATAAGTTATGAGCATTTCAGGTATATAAACAAAAACACAAAGTGGAATGTATGTTACAATGAGTAATGTAAATACAATTAAGAAAGTGAAAAATGAATACAACCCATCCTGTAGAAGATTTTATGATTTGTAAAACTTTAGATTCATTAGTACAACCCTCATTAATTCTTGAATAAGCGATGCCACATACAAATAGGTAATCCAGTCTTCCGGATCATTTGTAACCAGTGAACATATCCGGCTCCTGGACACATCGGCCCAATCACGCAATGTCCAATTGGAATCGGCCCATTATTACAATCAGCCGGATCAGTATCGAACATCTGTAAAGGGATCACATTACTTTCGCTCGTCCGACCATTCTACCACGATCTTATCAATTCAATTACTGGCCCGTATCACGCAGTAACGATTTGAAAGCTTGCATTATGAGTTCTGAGGGAACGTATAATCCATCCCATCAGTGATTGGACTGTTACAGTATGACAGATGAAAGTCTGATTGGATGAATTTCGAAAAATAAACTAATTTAAAGTAAATATTGTAAGAGAAATAATGGAAGTAATGAATAAACAAATAAAGTCAATCAATAATAAACTGAAAGAGAACGCTACAACTATAATGGCTTCTAGCCAAACAAGTACTTTTGGCTTTGAATTCATTCATTAAAAAAAAAAGGAAAGGAAAAGAAAAAAAAAACAGGAGAAGAATTTATGAGTAACTCACTTCGATGACAATATGACATCTATCAAGCATTTGTGGAGTGACATGAAACAAAAAGGACTCCGAAAAGATGGCATCCGTCGGTCGTATTATAAGCGTTGTATCAGAACAACCAGCTGAGGGAGAAGACAACGGAGGACTTGATGTGGATGGCTTTTGTGTGCTGAAATAGAAATTGATCAACAATGAATAAAGTAATGACAACTTAACAATCAACAATTACTAAAACTGATTGTACTTTGCATTAAAAAATGGAACAGATTTCTTCGAATTAAAATTATGTCACTAATAAATTACCATATCATAAGGTGCTGCAAATACAATAGCATGAACTCATAGACTTATCGATCCATTGACAAGTACATTTGCAGGATATAAAATTCCCAACTATTTCAATTTGGTATTCTAACCATTAAAGTTCATATATACTTCTGGCCTGCACTTTTGAAATTTTATTGCACTGATAAAGTTGAACTGATAAATGTTTCCTACCAATCAGTAGTGAGGCATCTATTACAAATAGACGTTGGTGTCACCGTTGTTTGTTTCTGCTCCAACAGACGGCGCTTATCGAACAACATTACCCGAGCAAACGGTTCTGAAACAAATTTACCTATTTGCATTTTAAGAACTTAATTTCAAATCTGAAATTTAAAACCCAACTTACTGTTATTAAAAGGTAACAACTTGGCCTTTTTGACAGTGGCTGTTACGAATTGTACATTTGGTGCATATGTTAGGATGGTTAGCACTTCTGTTTCATACTTTGTGCCCTAAAAAAAATTATTTTGCGTTTTTTTATTGAAATATTAGAAGTTTTTAGTCCAATGATTTTAACTGAAAAGTTTTCTATAAATAAGAAAATGGAAGAGGCCTTCAAGGTGTTCAATCAATAGAAACGGTAAATAGAGGGAGAGGGAGGAAGAGTGAATCACAATAAATTTTATTCAATCTTCCGTATGTTTTACAATTTTTTTCCATAAATTTGAAATTAAAAAAAAACTTGAATTAACATGAAGAATAAATAGAAAGATACAGGAGTTGTATCAGCACAGGAGAGCGACAAATCAATTTCATCCGCTTTATTATTTCTTGCTAGCACTTCCGGTAGAGTTTCCGGTTCCGTTTGGAAAATCTGTTCCTCAAATTCGCAATCAAACAAATTCCGTGGTGTATTTTCTTCATTTGACAAGAATTTCGTTAGAGGATCCTTATGTGGTGCTAGTTTTTCACCTTTTAGCTCTGCAATAGATTATCACCAGTTTAGAAAAGTTAGACCGAAATCAAAATTTAAGAATTGCAGCATTATGATAACAAAGTTGAATTATAATTACACTTTGCATATTGCCACCTATCAGCCTTAATGTCAATTGAAGAGAATACTTCACCTGAATAAAGTAAACAGATCATTAAAAATGAAGAAAGAAAAAGATTTGGCAGTTAATTAGAGCCGAATAACTTGTTAGTTGTATACCTCCATGTTTATCACCCCATTCTCGAAATTCATGTCTGGCTGCCCGTCCAAATCGATGTACTCCAAGCTTCAATTCAGTGTTAGTACGATTAGCACGAGCTGCAGGTGCAGCCTGATTCTTGCCCGCATTGATCATCGATTTTGGAGCCCAAGATGCCGATTGATCAGCACCAGCCTGTGAAGGTGGCTGAAATTCATTCAATGTTGGAACACTTGCATTTGCATTTGCACTTCAAACAATAAAGATGACTTGAAGAGGATGAACGAACCACTTTGTGTAATTGCACACCATAATGTGGTCGATTATTCAATGACTGATACTCGAAAAAATGTTTCGCTAAGAAATTCATTCCCTAAAAATTGGACAGTTAGCCAATGCTATAATCGATTGGTCATTACTCTTATTCTCTTTTCTTTTCTTCAGTTTTAACCATTGTTGTAACAATAAAAAGTAACTTGTTATTGTTCTCATTTTTTATTGAGTATTATTCTTACCTTTACAATATTGATTGCATGCGTTTGTTGGAATGAAATTGGTCAAAGAGAATTTCAATGGTGACGAAAATGAAATTTTAGTCATTGATAACTCAACTTTAATTTCATGGGACGACTATTTAAACAAAGAATTCATATCATATTAAATACATTAAAATGCTGTACTTCAGGCTTTATCTTCATCACATCCCCTCAAAAACAAAAGGAAAGAGAGGAATATGAAACGATTATATGCAAATAACATAGAGAATGATAGATGGATAGATATGGACTCCATAAGCTTGTTTTGAAGCCTATTGTTGAAATAAGAGGCTCTGCTAGGCTGAACAGATGTTGTGGGTCAACAGGGGAACCTCTCCACTCAGCTTCAAAAGTGACATCTGCAAAGAAGCTAATGATGAAAATGACATCATATTAGGTATCGCACTGCAATCTTTCTGTTTTCAGGCCGAAAATCTAAAATACGTCTTTTTATCTACGAATAATTATAATTCATGTATTTAAGAGATGAAGAAGAATTGGCTTTAGAGAAGGAATCGACGCTGATTTAACATCTGTAGTAATGGAATGGAATCCTCTCAACGAATGAGAATCCAGCGAACATTCTAAGTTAAACGTTAAACAATTGACTCCATTGGATTTTCAATGCTATCTTGACAACGAATCTGCTCGCACATCCGAGCAATCTTTTATCATTAACTTAATCAACCCATCTTGCCAAGTTATGAAAGGATCTGACGTAATGCATTGAGTTTATGGCATAAAATGCCACCATTGTCGAAAAGTGATGTCTTATAATGTGCTGTAAAATCGATAGAATCAATGACATGACTCTAATGCAGAGCAGATTGAAATAGAAATATTTCAAGAAGAAGAAGGAGAAGAGGATTGATGTTGTCGGATGATAGTAAATCGAATTAAAACGAAAATTCGAAAATTAGTAATTTGACGATTTTTTGGAAGTTGATTTTGACGAATTTCGTTGTGATTTGACGATTTTTGTGATGTTGAAAACTTGCTGTTCTTCAACACTTTCGATAGATTTCGTAAATGCTATAGCATTTATGTTATTTTTGACTTACAAATGAAACATTTACCCCTCAAGAAATTTCACGCATTAAACTTAAACTCACTTCCCACAACCCACATTTTATGAGACAAAATTATCAATTTACTGCAGCCAAGGTTGATAATTGCTAAGGATGAATTCCAAGGATATGCTATGCTCAGTGTTTTATTGGCGCAAATACACCTCCAATCACGCCATCAATAAACCAAACAATAATAGTGCATCCGAATGCAGGCTGCATTGCAATAAATATTTGTAAAATAGGAAAAATACAAAGCGCTTTAGATGGAAGCAAAATCATGGCTAACATGATATTCACACCTTAAATAATACTTCTAGTTAATAGAAGTGTCATTCACAGGCAGTATTTGCATCTATCGTTCCCACATCTTAAGCTAATCTTCAAAAGTGTATGAATAAACAAAAATTATTTCTTATTAGCATGAATCATTAAGAACATTACTTTACCTTCTTAGTTTGCAGTTATTCCGTTCTTTATTGATTCAAAAGTAAAGTCAATATTGCCATACTTCTTCAGAAAAAGAAAGATGAACAGCAGAAGGTGACGATTTCTTTGAAAAAACTAAAGCAGTAGAAGGTTTGTGCTATTTTCACGCTCAATTTTCAAGCCAAAATTTTCTTCCATAAAATTCAACTTACTATAAGTAACAGAGATTTAACACAACACATTGTCTTTATTAATTTGCCATGGTAGATGAGGACAAGAATATGACACACATCTACTGACTTTACACTTGTAATTAAATTGTAAGGAACAGGAACATCTTTCATTTTGATATTATTTTATCCCAAAGGATCCAGCTAAAATTCCGATATTCAAACAGGTAAGTAAGAAGGATTCTGATAAGTATTTAAAGAGATAACAAAACAAAATAGAATCAGAATCTTATTAGAAGGGAATTTGTAAATTTACATACTTTTTAAATTAAGGTATCACAAATCGCACTTATAGAATATGAAAATTCAAATGGAACATTCTGTTGGTGATCCAAATAGTCTGTCGAAATTTATCAAATAATGAAATATTAATAATCTAAAATTTGTCAAAAATCAGATGAAAGAAAAGATCCCCAAAGATTGGGTCAGCAAGCTAAGTGATTCCATTCGCTTAATTCATCATTTCGGTGAAGCAATATTAATCATTAGAAACAGGATGTTCTTATGTCATCTACGACAGCTTATCTTACAGCTTTCATCTTCTCACTCCTGTACTTTTCGCTAATCAACAAGCAATATGCTGTCATAATGATGTTAATAATATTCAATTGTACGGGGATTACTTCAAATTTCTTTCCAAAATTTCGCTTCTCTTTTTTTCTGGCCACAATTAAACTTTTCTATTCTGAAATTATTAATGCTTTGACCTTTCAAAGATTCAAAATAATTGCAGTAATTATACTTTATCAAAAATCGAAACAGATATGAAAGTCGGGCAAAAAATGGGAATGTTGAATAGGAATGATGTAATTTTCCAAAGTATGACTTATCTTAGATAACCTGTAATGACAGTTAAGAAATGAATAGCGTCGTCAAGGAAATGCTCTAAAGATTAGGCTCTTCTTGTGATTTCTTGTTTCTGGATAGATTCTTGACAAATATGATTCTTGAACCAATTAATATATTTCAATTATTTTAGGGAACGGACCCTTTAAAAAATTAAGAATGAAAGAAAGAAAGATATTACAAAAAAGGTAAAGGAAAACGCAAAATTGATCACCTGATATGTGAAAAAAGTTGCATCTTGGATATTGCTGTCAAGTGTAAGGCCATTGAGATAAGAGCTAAGCTGATCACTGATGTGGACTAGACTTAGATCCGTTTGAGTTACAATTCCAACTTTGTTGCTTCGCTGTCGCTCCACGGATGACAATGTACTAAAAACCAATTTAGAATGAATGTGAAAGCAAAGGTACGAACTTAACTTTAACAACAAACTTGTAATACCATTTTTTTTTCAATTATATTTCTTAGATTTGGATCAAATTATCACTCCATCGACCTGATCCACTTCATTTGCAATTTAATTTAAAAAAAAAAAGACGTTTTCTTTCCATTGCGGTCACCGACCATTTGACAAACGAATTACACGTTTTAGCGATGTGGAAGAGTGATTACAAACTTACTATTCTTTTTCTTCGCTCAAAATTTTCATTTTTCTTTTAAATGAAACAGATATAACTTGCTTTCCTAAGCCCAAGCATAATTTAAATTTTTTTTTAGCGGAGAAGATTTGGACAAATTCTTTGTTAATTCAAATTTTATAGCAAAATTTTTACATTTCAAAATTAAAATAAAGTCATGGAGGCTGATAATAGTGGTTAAGTTTATATTAGAAAAGCGTAATAAGTAGCAGCAAGTAACTGCTGCATCAAAAATAATATTAATGAGTCCAAATAATGAGAAGTGGCTTTTGTGATCTGTTGAAGAAAGCTTAAAAACGCTTCATGCTGTTGTCGACTACATTTACCATAAATTTCAAGTTTGCGAAATGACAAAAATATCTTTAGCATTAAGCACTTAAATGACATAATCGCCAATAACTTCATGACAAGTAAAAAGATTGACAGTCAACAGGGTAAAAAATGATTTTAAATGATGAAAAAGTTTGCTATAAATCATGAATGAAATTTTCAAATAAAATAAGCATTAACATATGGAAGAAATATCTTAAAGATGATATTTCACATGTTTACGAGCAAATTTGATGTGTAATCGCGGATTTATTCATATTTGAAGAATAATTTATCATTTAACTAGAAATCTGCTTATCAGAAATACTCAAACACATAATTATTAACTTTAGCAAAACTTTATCTGACTAGAGAAATCATTCAATTTGTACAAACAATACTACTAAAAGATTCCTAAAATTTATTAAAAAGAATATATAAAATATCAATAGAATCACCGTATCGATGACATTTTGTATTTATTTTAAAGTTGAATGTCAAATAGTTTTATAAAATTATGTTCAAAAAGAACTAAATGACCTTCTTGGTGATAGTAAAATTATTGTCAGAACAATTTTTAATTATTTCACTAGTAAAAATTTGCAGAAAACTTTCGCGATCAATTAAGTATTATATGAGCTTATATTTAAATTTAGTTTATCCAAAAAAAGAAATTTCAATTTATCAAAATTTACTATTTGGCTTCAAAATTTCCGTCTTTTTATTGAAGAGGAGGTTTGAACATCATAAAATTGTATTACATGCCAGAAAAGTTCCGTTTTATTTTAATGCAAGTTTCAGTTTTTTTGACATGTTAATACTGATATGTGATATGTGATATCGATATCATCTCAGTTTAAACACTCCGAAATATAACTTCGCCAAAACATAATTGCCACATATTAATTTTGAATAAGATAATAATATTGAGATTTAATATTTTTTGTAATTAATAACAAAAGAAATAATTGAGGAAATCGTGAAAGCCTTAGGATATGCAATGGATTTATGTATTCTAAAGCCTTACGCACTTTCAGGCTTTATTTGTTTAAGAAAACCGTTGCTATTAGCAGTTCGTCTACTGCTATTGTTTTAGCAGCTTTCCTACTATTCAATTCAAGAAAATGTTATCAAATTGACGCTTTTATTATTTTTGTATGTTTTTCTGTTCTTTGGGCTAATGCTCATTTTTTAGCGTAAATGACGTTTGAAAAAACGATTAGAAAAGTTCATATCAGTAAGCTGGCTAGTAACAAGTGAAAAGCTTTTGAGGGAAATGGAAAAGAGGGAGAAAAGAATTTCCTTTGGCATACTTCTTTCAGCCAATTTGAATTAAATTTCAACGATGGACAATTCTTTTCGCAGATGTTTTTGACTGCGTCATGAATGCCTGAATGGGTAAAAAATTTGAATTAAAATAATATTAACAGCTAGTTTCGTGCTGAAACTCGTACCTAACAGTATTGATGACAATATTGATGACAACTTTATAGCTATATTAAAAACAACTTTAAGCAGAAAAAAGTTCACTTTCCAGAAGCTATCATTTCATGTTTATGACAGCAATGGTTTCAGTGTTCTAAATTTATTCATTTAAAAACTTATACACTTGTTTTTCCTGTTATAACTACGATAATTCAGGAAGGAACTAGCAAACAAAGTTTGGCTCTTTACGTTTTCATCTAGTTCCTTAGAACATCCTTAAGTATCCTTAACTTCATCCTTAAGTTAACATCTTTTACCATTCAGGAAATACCTTTTATAAAGCTGATAAGAAGAGTGAGGTAGAAAATCATATTTTACGTCTCCCTCTGATAAATCGATTAATAGCTTCTTGAAAGGAATCGGAAAGAATGTAAGCAGCTAACTAAGCTTTCTGACGTGATGAATACTATAAGAAATGAATAAGTTTGGGGAAGTAAGCGGAGTTAGAAGGGTTGGCAAAGTGAAAGAGGCTAGCAGTAAACTCGACAAAAGGCAAATTGAATTTGACAAAGCATGATCTAACTGCGCCCATTGCTACAGAGTTGAAAGGAGGAAGAACGGGGAGGATTCAAAAGAAAAGAAGGAAAGTTTCAGCGCCAAATAAGAGGGGCAGGTACTGGACAATTCTCAAATTTCCTCCTTTATTTTAATTAATACAAAAATTGCTGGAGATATTCGCATCAAAGTGGTCAGTTTTATCACTAAGACTTTGCTGGAACAGTAGGCCAGAAGGGAATTAATAAGGTTTTTTGTTGGCTGACCATGGATGGACGGTTGAATGCCACATTCCACAACATTCCGAGGGAATAAATTAATGTTTGCCGTATTTTGGCCGTTTCATGTGATTCAATCCGTCAATATCAAGCAAATTGTTACTCCAAACTAATACAATTAGAAAAAGGAAAATTAAATAGTGAAATTTGAGTATTATTGTGAAAAATTTCAATTTCACATTCTAAAAACTCTCAGAAAGATTAAATTTGCATCAGAAAAATCATCATCTTGCATCAGAAAAAAAAAATTTGCATCAAAAATTTGCATCAGAAAAAATTGCATCAATTTGGAATTGAAAAAAACACGGAAGAAATTATAGAAAAGTAGGAAGTTTTGTTTTTTAAAAAATGCCCTTAGGTATTTTAATCTCATAAGAAAACACTAGAAAATACAATTTAATTTTTCTAAAATAAGTTTAGCCAAAATAAGAAAGCGGAAGATGTTATAGAGAATTAGAAAGTTTCTATCTAGTGTAACTACGTTGTGCTTATTTCTCTACCGGTGATTGATTCCTGAATGCACTACCGAATCATCGATTTGAACCATGACTGCTTAAAACATTAAAAAAGACATTGAAATTAAAAAAGATTGAGAAAATGTGATAAGAGTTCCGTGCTAATCATGCTAACCAGATAGTTCTTACGATGCAAAAGATATTAAAGAGAATTGATAATCTATTCAGTTTTCTGAACACTATTAATTTGAATATTTCTTGAAAGGTATAATGAGATTCTTCCTAAGAAGACCATCAGTATTATCCATTGCCGAGTGCACAGGAAAAGATAGTAATTTAATTTAAGAAAATTCTCATTAACATTTGCTCTATTTTGTGTCTTTCTATCTTTATAAGCTATACGATTGCATTTCAGTAAATTTAACTTGCTATGAATCGCTCTTCTGATTCTGTTGAAATAGGATGTGTTCAGAAAGTTTACTTGTTAAAATTTTTAGAATGTCCATTATCATTTACAAATTGTATTGTGAGCATTTGCTGACCTGATCTATCCCAGATTGCATTAAAAAAATTAAGACGATGTTAATTAATGAGCAAAAATCACTGTGAAATTCTCGTTTTTGTGAATGAAACGATCCCCAAAATATATTTCCTCTGGTACTTCTAAAATCTTTTAGTGAAAAATCAATAATCTCCAAAACATCTGGAAGTAGCAAAAGTTTACGTGCACACTCATATATAATTGAAACAGAGTAGTGTTTGTAGTAAATTTTTCTGAAATTCACTACAAAAAACATCCTAATGAATTGAAAACAATTTACAAGAAGTTATGGAAGGGAAGCATGTGGCAAAGCAAATTTCCGTCCTTAGATAATCTTTTTCCTTTTGTTTCTCTTTTCTACCGTTTAGGACAAAATCTTCTAATGTCTCAGACATTTTTGGATAACATTAACAACACGATTACATCATGCGAAAAGAAGGAAAATAACTATGTAAGCAAGTTAATAAGAACTAATTTAGGAGTTGTTAATTAGCATCAGAAAATACTTGGCATTTCTTGCATTCATTTAGCAAGCATAATTATAAAGAAATAAAGTGCTCACTGCTGCGATATTTGAAATATAAAAATATATGTTGAAAAATAATGGTCAAAAGCCGCTTTCCTTACTTAAGCAATTCTCTATTCAAATTGCCGTTTGCAGTTATGCTAAAATGTCAACACTGCTGTCATATTCATCTCGAAATGCCTATTGAAGGAATTAAGCAAAAAGGAAAAATTTTGAATATACGTCAAAAATGATGAAGATAACAACAGTCTTTTTAGTGTTTGGTTTTGGACTGACCAAACATGCTCTCTCGGAAGTTTACCTTCTCGAGCAGTGTCTTTCTCAGGAGTTTATTTTCTCGAGCAATGTCTTTTAAGGTAAATTTAGCAAAATTTGCAAGTTTTTTGACAAAATAAAATCAAGAGAGAAATATCCATTGCTCATTTTGACATTTTTACTAATCTTTGACCTAAACCAATTATCCGTCTCATAGTGGCATTAATGATGAGATTACTTTTTAATAAATAATAAATAAAAAAATCTTAGAAAGAGAAATAAAACTGTACTAATCGGTATCCGAATGTGTGACAAGCGATGATAAAGAGGATGACCGATGGCTACTGTTCTTCCAATCGCTCGAGAAACCTAAAAATAATGATAAGGTAACTAGCCTAAAGTACGCATTCTAGTCTGAGAAACTGTTAGTTGTACGAGTAAGTCATATTTTGATAAATCTATTATTCTTTAAATTATCGTAATTTCTGCACTATGTTCATAAAAGAAACGATGAATTAAATACAGTACTCCCTAGATGTGAACGGTAATTACATATAACTGATCAGGTCAGAAATACAAAATGATATAAGAAGAAGATTACATTGTACGAAAAGATATTATGCATATTAAACATGATTTCTGGATTTCTGATGCCCGAATGGGGGTGGTCTGCGTACTTCCCATTTACCTCGACCAGTGGTCAATTCGAATTATGCATTTTCTCAGTACTAACGCTGACTCTCACTGAATCCCTCCTATCTCTTATCATTAAGAAACCATGAGCTGAGATATGAAATATAAAAGGAAGATAAAAAGAGGCTATGGTCATCCGCCTGTGTCTGGCCCAGCTATTTTAGTTCAAAACTTGTCATTAGTTTCTAAACAAATAGAATCAATGATATTAAAAGTAAGCACAAGCAATAAGAACTGATAATCAGAGAAAATACAGATGCTCTAACAAAGCTATATAATCGGAAACCAATATTCATGCATCATTACAGCCTTTGCGAAAAATTTATGCTAATTGCAGCTGTCCCACCTGCTTCAAACCATTTTACAATGGAGCGATTGAGGACCAAAGTAAAGCTCTAACTAACAATTTTCCTCAAAATTAATAGCTGCATTCTCTCCAAGGATTGATAGAGCAATGAAATTTTCGCATGTTTTTAAATAAAGATTGAAAGGTGTGATATGAAATACTTCAAATATCAAAGTCAAGAATGCCAAAAGGCAGGGGAAATTAATTAATAGCTGTAATTGCTAGCAAAGGTATCAACAGCTATTAATAGGAGATTAATTAATAGCGAAAGTATTCAGGTAGGTAATATTGCAATTTTGAAATCTTTTTGTTGAGTTTCAGGTTGTTCTTTATTTTCTTATTTAAAATTTCGGAAAATTCTTACAACTTTTTTCCGTTTAGGATCTTTGTTGATATGCCAAAAAGAGATAGACTATTTATTTACTTACTGTATTTCGGTGGCAGATAATGATCAAGCATCAACGATGACAAATTATCATCATCCTCTTCATCATCCGAATAGAAGGAAGGAAGTGAATCCAGTTCTGGATAACAATCAAGTATTTCTTTTCCCATTTCATTTCGCAAGAAAGCATCCGTCGACGAACTTCTCTTTTCCTCTTCTTCATCGTCTTGTTTCTCACTAAAATACAAGAACTAGAAAGGAAAGGTGAAAAAGCTGCCGAAAGATAACTTTTTAATTATTAATTGTGTCGAAAAAACTATCATAAAGATGACTGTTGATAACTACCACAATTATGGCTGCTTCTAAAAGGTTGCAATGGCTAACATAAGATATTTGTAAACTACCTGTTATGCATAAAAATAATACCATACATTATGTATTTAAGCACATTATTTGTACTATTCTATAGATTACATTCTTTGAATAATATATGCTCATCATAGATTAACAGAGTCAGAAAACGTGCTTTTCTCGTACTTTTTGATTCTCTGAGTTCAAAGCGCTCACGTTTCCGTAGAAATACGTGATATTGGTGAATTTTTGCCAGATCTCGATGAAATATATGCCATTTGTCCAGTTACATAACCGTTTGATAATCTCAGATGTTGTAATTTTTCGCTGATTCGTAGATGTTGTTGTTGTGCAAAAGGGAATTCTTTGCAGGCACTGTTTTCTTGAGCTTAAACTTTTAAGTATTATTTCATCCTAAATATAGCAAATATTTCATTATTTCATAAACAGATACTACTTTCAAGTAAACTGCAATCTCGATGCAATTTCGTCGCATATCTGAACTCATCCTTTTCAATGATACATTCTGCTGTTTCACAACTGCTACTTTGCAATGATTTTGTCGGAGTGCTGTCATTTGCATCCTCTTTCAATTGATTCTGAAATTTCAAGGTCTATGACGAATTCTATAACACTGAAAATGAATAATTCCTTAGGTAATTTTCTGCGTGTTTAGGTGAATTGAGTATAAATTATAATTATGCAAATGAATATTCAAAAATTATTTTAAGATTCTCGCATGCAAAATCTGCGATAGGCGGTAGAATAATTACTGTAAGTAAGAGATAAGAAACAATTCTACTTGAACATACGAGTAAATACATCTCCAACTAAAAATGTCCAGTAAAAATTTCGTCGTCAAGTTCAGATGAAAAAATAAAGAATGGTTTATACCACATCATATTAATAAGTAAACTGTTGACAAAAGTCAAACCAAGAGTAATTGATTATAGACCTTATCAGCAACAAATGGTTTCTGAATGACGGGGATAAAGGCTTCGATATCTTCAATATCGTCCTCACTATCCGTGTCATCTATTAATATGAATTCTTGACGATTTGACATCGCTCGACGACAAATTTCATGACAAATTAGCAAATTCAAACCAAGTTGAGGACATGATACTGTAATAATATGAAATTAGCGGCTTATTCAATAGTAGAAATTCGACTTTGCAAGCAAACAATATATTAGTCGATTTAGTTAGACGAAAGTGACTAGAGTATCCTTTTCGGTGATTACTTCACTGCTAAATGTTTTACCTGTCACTAAACGTAAAATAGATCTTAACATTTGAATTTTATCATTTGTAATAATTGGTGGTGCCAAAACAAATATAGAATGAAATTTTGAAATTTTTTAAATTAACACAAAAATATCTGAGGCCATAAAAAACGGAGATTGAAAAATAGTAGCAAAAATTGAGCAAACTTAAAAATATTTGGGAAAGGAAAACCATTTGCTATGTTTTGAAGTTTCGAAAATTTTCCTGAATTTCTGAAATTTTTGTTCAAAAAATACTTTCACAACATTTTTTTAATAAAACTCACGGCTTCTTGTTAAATTTGAACACTCGTGTTGACCTACTACCCTTATTCTTGTTCCGGAATGAATTTCCGATGTTTGTTCAATTACAGCCACCGTTTCTTGCTGCTTACTAATACGTTCACCTAAATATAAAAGATTCTTGTTCATTTCGAAAGCATACTATTTAATTAGCTCAATAGAATGTAATATACAGTATGTTTCATCGTGTTTTCATAATATGTCGGAAACATTACTTCTAGTCGTTATCAATTATTGATAATAGTGACTCATAACTGGAAGATTGAAATATTTTGGATGAGCAATGTGACGAGATTTTATATATCAAAACTCTGTCCGTTAGAAAATCTGACCGTCTTAAGAAATGGTAGTGATGGACAGTCCTGTAAATATATATATTTGAAAACGAACCAGTTTCATCAACCTGATATTCCTCATCGGTAACAATTCGTCCTTGACTTTCATGACCACTGTCATTCGTTGAAGGTGATTTGCCATGTCGAGCTTCTGTAATGTCATCACCATTATCATTGTCATCATCATCATTACCATGTGCATTAGCGAAAGTACATTAAAAAAAAAAGCAAATAAAAACCAACGAACAATGCTAAGTATTTAAAGAATGAAAATTGAAGAATGGTTAGATGAAAGTTCAACCAATGATTTTCAAATAAGTATTGAGACTTTATAATCGTTTCTTTTCAAATACTTTCTAAAGCGAACCTTTTGCATTTAAATGGATGGAAGAATAAATGGGTTGATCATTTTCATTGCTTGGACAATACTTTGTACAACCGTTACTGGAAATTTGCTCGTCGCCATTTTGTCGTCGTTTGGATGAACGCTTTCCGAAAAATGCAAATGTCCTTCAAAAGCGTAGTTGGAAAACATGCAAAGTATAGTACTAAAAAAAGTTCAAAAAAAAGTTTACATAATTAAACTTTGAACAGTATTTGATAGCCATTCATACTTATTTTTCAGCTTAATGATAGAAGAGTTCCTTCGTGGGTCCTTTGATTCTGAAGACGAATGTGGTGAGTGATGTCCTCTTGCTGCTTCACTGCCTAAAATTCTTTCACAGATCTGTCAACAATCCTACATCTTATATGCATTTTCAGGTGGTTATAAATTTCACGACCTGAAATTGCATGCAATTTTACGAAACATTTACCGCTACTATTAAATATCGTTGTTATTGCTTCATTACATTATCAATTACTTATTAACTGTCAGATCACATTGCGTCGATCTTCATTAAGTGTTAATACTTGACATTGCTAATGAAAGTATTCATCAGTTACCGTGCTAATCAGCAAGGGAAGTGAAATAAACCTCGATCCGATTGCTGACTGCGACATTGAACTCCACTATCTGCTAGTAATCTATTTTGATATCTTAACGTTTGCAGCAATGACATTCGTCGACGGCGATATAGGTATGAATTAGAAGAAAGGACCAATGTTTGATCCGAATCACTGCATGTATCAGCTATAAAGTGAGCATTTTCTCCTTTCAAAATCAAATTGAAATTTATCGAATTCTTTGATTGCTAAAATCAAACCATTTACTTTTTAAACTAATCACTTATACTTGCCAATTTACTAATTCATCCAGAATTACGATTATGGAGAGAGTTTTGCAATAAAAGATTACCATTTGAGCCATTATGTTCGGTAGAACTTAGCCTTTGCTTGATTGGTACGTGTTGGATTATTGGCAAACAGAATGGTTCTGAAATTAGAAATATGAACTTTTGGAACAATTTTTGAGGGAAAAATGCAAAATTTTGAATTATTTTATATTTAAGTTAATTGAGATGGAAAGTACTAAATTAGACTATCAGAAGTGAAAGAACTTGTTTAAAAACAAATTTATCGCACATTTTAGCCGCAACATGACGGCAACCTAAACTTAGCTTACCGAAGAGTGATTTGCTTGGTAATTGAGAAAGATAAGTTTTTTGCCCCTCCGAAATAGGCATTAAACTGTGTCGTCGTGGATGTGTACCTTTGTTGTTTCTATCAACCATTAATCGATACAGTATGTAGCCATTTATCATATCCGTCATGATTCTTCCACCTACCGTTTCATTCACCCCACAGTATCCTTTAACTGTTAAGATAGTAAAATTTCCGTCTATGTTAGAATTTCAGGAAGCTTCGATACGTTAGGACGAATATAAGTGGATAGCATCGAAATCATTCCATCGAATCCCACGTTATAAACTAATTTTATAGCTCTCTCTTAATTTTTTCACAATACAATTAATAAACAAAATGCTAGATTTAAGGTATTTTACAACTTTCAAAGTGTAATTTGTATTTTGAAATGATTGTTTGAAAAATCTGAGTGAAATTCAAAAAGCGATAGTAAGTGTCAAAATGTCAAAATTAATCTTTTTTTTTTTCTGGAAATGTCCACTGACCAGGAAAAATTAGCTAGTGATGCTAATTTATTATTTCAGATAATCTTTAATACAAAATCTCCATATATCACTTTTTATCTTCATCTCTTTTTATCATATTGGACTGTTCAAAATTTCTCATTTTAGTTTTCTCTGAATGGTAAACTTTTGAGGTGGAAGAATAGTATGCAGGTGAAATTTTTAAAATTGAAGGGAAAAAGAATTAACCAAATGAGTAATGAGAGATGATATTGATTTAAAGAAACAAATAGTTGATGTATTTTGTCTAGACTTAATACTCGTCGTCCAATGATGTCCCATAGGAGTAAAATAATGCGTGGGTTGGAGAAATGGAAAATAAATCTCAAAATGATTTAATAAAACTACAAGCAAATGGCTTTACTTATCCAGTATGTCCCCAAGTTTTATTATTGAAATGTAAATGTATTTCCGCCTACTCCGTGAACACCTCTTGCAAAAGTGGCAACAAATTCTTCCCATTTCCTCTCTTATTTTGCGGTAGTCTTTGCATTACTTTTAAGTTTTGCTTATCGATTTTTCGCTGTAAAAAACTTTACGTTTTCCTATCTTACGAGTGATTTAAATTCATTTCCAATTCAGGCACTTTGAACAAAAAAGCAACATGAAGCTAAATGTGACAGGTAGATTCCCTTGCTTTATCAGAGTTCCCATTTCTTGAAAATTGAATTCAAGGTTTAAACGGTCATACTTTTTAGGATTCTGCCATTCAAGATTCAAGAAATTCATGTTAAAATGAACTGCAAGGATTATCTTTTCTAACCTAATCCTGCAGTGAAAGGAAAATTAAAACTTTAAGTTGAAAAGAGGATTTTCAGCGGACAGAGTAATCATTTAATTAAATACTTATATGAATGGTTTTTAATATGATTTCTTTTCAAAATACTAAAATGTGCTTAGACAAATGAACGGCAATAGAAAATTAGAAAAGCACTTCCAAGAATTTGTTATACAATAACGTTGGTGTATTATTAGGCATTATTGATGTGAAGAATCAAATAATGACTTCAAAATCACGGGACATCATTTGTTTAGTAGAACCTTACTGAACACTATCTATCGGTTATTAAAGAAAAAGGGATTAGTGCAAATAAAAGACAGTGAATAATCAGCACTCTCTTCTGAAGCTTCCTATGTTTCACTTAACTTTGTATCTTTATTTAGCTAAAATTTGCATCTCTCAAGTTTTAACCACCCTGAATGAAATTAGCAACTTGAACTTGGCAATGCACATTACATGCTAATTATGGGTCAAATATTTAATATCTTTGACCTATCCATTTTTAATACGTAATGTGAAACTTTTAATGCCTAATGATAAACATGAAATACACAAGCAGCAGTATTGATCTAAGAAGTAAAGAAGTAAAAAATTCCAAGTTCAAAAGTCTTGAATTTTCAAAGTTCTAAATTATATTGTTTTTCGCTACTGTAAATCAACAAATGTAAAATAATTGAACTCGATACGGATAAATAACAGTCAGCTCTCTCCCTCTCTCTCTCTCTCTCTCTTCTTTCACTGTTAAATACTACCCGAATTGTTTTAGTTTAAGTTTTAGTAAATTT
>NW_018108284.1:0-5564 GCF_000183805.2 Loa loa
CAAAACTATTCGAAATTACATCATATTTTCTTCTCATATTTGTAAAAAATGTTGATTCGGCTCTTAAATAATTTGTAATTTAAAATTTAGTTTTACTACCTGAATAAACTTCTTTTCGATAATTTGGCTTAAAATAAAATTTCATATGTCGAAATAAAAAAAATAAACAAACATTATTATGATATTCGGCCATTATGACGCCTTCAGGACCTTTGGGATTTTCACGAATACACTTATCAATGTGAACCATTATGTTGTGCAATCTTCTTTCCATTGCAGGATAATGCTTATATGCTAATATTGGCGCTAATGGATCTTTTGACATCGACCTTTAAATAAGTGTGAAGTCAAAGGTTAAGTTTTACAATGTGTGAAATCTGAGGAAAATAGTTAAGTGAAAAAAAAAATTGCTTACTGATGAAGTGCTTTTGTTAGTGAGATAGGCTCACGATAGTATTTCAATAGTGTAAAGAAAGTTGAGGGTCTCAAGACACAACATTGCCTTAACGGTAACAGTATATCGTCGTCATCAAAATCTGTTCTGCCAAACCTGTAATGTACAAAACTTGCGCACTCTTTTACACTGGAAAGGAGTTTTCCGGAAACGTGGATAATATTGGTAATTGCAGTAAGTAAATACTTACGCCCTTCCGTTATCCAAATGAATTGCATAAGATGGAGCATTCGTGAAAATAGAAAATGCTTCATAATGATGCCGATCTTGATTGCCTGTAATTAATTTGTCTCCTAATTCATCTTTCATCCTTTCACTTGAAAACCTTACAGGTTTCAAGTCTGTAAACTTTATCAAACCAACCAATCAGATAATCCATCACGTGAAAGTCAACAAGATCAAGTAACGTGCGCCCATGAGCATAACGCTTCATTTTTTTGACGTTTTCCCGGCAATAATTCATATTTCGTTGCCATTCAGCTATTTGATTCTTCTTCGAATATGTTCTAAATGAAATTAAAAAAAAATTTGATTTTGTAGACCAAAAAAGCAATATTTTTTAAATAAGAATTAATTAAATCAAAAATCGAATTCGAATGTTTGATAGTTGAATTGCTTCTTATTTTCAGCCGTTCTGACGAATTTTATGAAAACAAACAATAACATCTCTGACCTTCTGTAAGGTGATCTATTATGCTTCCTGGGAACACTAGTTTCATCTGGAAGGAATACTTGTACTGACCCTTCCCTGGTATCCGGGGTACCACAAATAGCATGTGATGTGTCACAATAATAATCGCATTTGCTCACGAAGCACAAATTTTTGGCTGAAAATGATGAAAGAATTTGAAATGACTGGAAAATAATCCCAAAAATTATTTTAAAATATAACTTTTCATCATATCATTCTTATCATTTCGTTATTACCTACAATGGGACATTTACGCCAAAACGTATGCAAATGCCTAGCCAGTCATTTTTCTATAGGATCAGTGCCAAAATACGAACCTCTCCAGAAAACTTAAACTTCGTATGACGATATCATTGACAAACCTGCAATAATAATCTGCAAAAACTGCAGGATCAGTCAAATTCGCTGCCTGCAATTTGCAGTTTCAACAAGAAAATAACATTAGTTGATAGAAAACATACCTGGCGAAATGAAAAATGTCTTAGCCAAACGTTTTTCGGCTTTGTCGCGTAAATCGGACGTCAAATTGACAATACGGCCAACGGTTGGCACAGCACGTCGAAAGCCAAGTATTCTAAGTATGAATTCATTTAAATCGCTGGGATAGACCTACCAATTCAATTAAAGGTGGAAATCGAATCAAAGAGAACAAAAAGAAATGGAGAGAGAGAAAGAGAGAGAGTAATCGAGTAAGAGAATAAAGTAAATTTCTTCTTGATAACGAAGAGAATTTGGAAAAAAATTTCAATTTTATACATCAACCACACTTTAAATATGTTTTTTATCTTTTTAAATTTGATAGCTCGATAAATTACTTGTCCATATGAAATGTTGCAATTTCAGCATTATGACGCTCGAAGTCGCTGAAGTAAAAGTGATTCGGATCGGATTCATAATCACGGCCGAATCTAGAATTATAAATATTTCGTCAACATTTCTTTCATCCTCAGTTTTTTCCATTCTAAATTCTCTGCAATTTGCATTTCTGTGTTTTCTAAATTTATTTCAAAATCTATCACATCAGTAGTGAACAAGAAAAAAAATGTTGAATTTATTTTTTTTTTTCGAAAAGCTTAAGCAGCATTTACATTGGTTTTTCGTGCATCGAATTTGTTTTGTAAGAAAGGAAGTGGATGATTCATAACAATCCTTTAAGCTTAAGGTAGGACTATAAATGTATGGAATGTACAAGGAAAAGCTGATTAAATAGTAGACTTCAATTGACGTGATCAATTCAACAAAACCACTTATGACTAATCGGTCAGTCATTTAATGGAAAGAGTATTTAAGCGGCGGTGACATGTCCGGAGCGAGTTTCTCGATGGAATTTATAATAGATGCGATCAAATAATGTCTACTTGATTTATTGATTGATTGAAGTGTTGATTATCCAATAAACTTGATAACGGTAAACGAAACTTTCTCAGTTCTAATTTTAGGCTTGGATTCATCGAAATTTGTTTTTCATCTTAGGCCTAACTGGGTCTTAGCAGAAATGTGTTCTACTCCTGCGATTTCAGTAATGCTTGACTGCTCATGTTGGTGGGTTGAAAATTAAATGTATGATTTAAGAGGTCATATATAAATAAATGTGCGACATGTTATACTTCATGATTAAAAGAGTAATAAAATCTAAATCTTTCAATTTTCCGCTTAGACACATAAATTCCATTGTCCAAATAAAAAAGAAAAAGAAAAATATACCGCATAGGTTTAAAAACTGCTTGCTGGTCATTTTCAAATGTGAAAATAAGCTTAACTTGCGTGCCACCATCCATAATGGACACAGATTTCAGTGGTAATTTGGTGAGGTCATTTAACAACTTTTCTACAACCTGAAGATACGAATGAAAATAAAAAACAAGAAGCAAATCATTTTTAGATTTAAATAAAAAAAGAAAGAATTGTTGGATTTGTTGTATGTTATCAAAATAAGAACAAATTATTGCTATTCAACAGTTTCTTTTCTTGGGACAAATATTGCCGTATGGGAAATTTTGCACTCCTAATTTTCGATGAGCTCAAATATATCTACCATATGGTTATCATCTTTCTTCCAGCTATCATAGGGTAATGCGTAACGTCCACATGTTATCAAAGGGATGAACAAAAGTAGCGTCATCAATCATTGTGGGATGAGAATTATCATCATAGATAGGAATCTTTTGGGGCAAATTAATGATAAAAATTGCGAGTTAATGTTAGTTTTCATAGTAATAAAATAAATTTAATGCATACCTCTTCATCTCTGTAAACATCACAGCTGCCGATATCTGCATAAAATTTCTCCCATGAATCTCTTTCAGGTACAATTTTTCTATAAGTTGAAACATCATCTATAATAGATACTTTCCGAAAATCAACCGATTAATCATTTTTAGTACCAAAAAAGCTATCTAGTTCTAACTAATTATAAATACCATTTTTATCATTTACCCATTTTTCTCCTTCCAAAACTGTCGCAAAGTTTCATTCTTTGGACATTCCTTTGCAACCATTTCCGAAATATTTAAATCAAATAAATATTGATCCAACTGTTTCGCTAATGTCCAGTTGATATGTGGTACTGGAATTTTTTCTTTTTTTGAAGCGATAATTTATGGTAGAAGATATGAATCAATTTATTCTGGGAAGGAATTCAATTTTCATACCCCTGTTCCAAATTTTAAACTGAAAATTCGGAAGTTTTTTTATTGCTAACTTTTTTTTCGAAGCTTTCTAACCCCTATCTTTTACAAAAACTGATTTTTACGATTATTGACTGAGCAAAGTTTTTTTTTTAAAAAAAGAAAAAATTTATTTACCAAAGAAATGAGAAACATCGACATCTTTGGTCATAAACTTATAAATATTTTGTTTTTCTACATAAGAAATATGAGGAATTGGTCGTGGAAAATTCAATTTTTGATATTTTTTCAACCATTCTGAAAACAATTATTCGAAATTTAGGTAAGTGCTGCATGTAAATCAACTGGATATCACGGCTAAACAAAAAAAATTGCAAAAGGCTTGAGCAATCTTCATAATGATATTTGAATACCAATTCCCATTAGTAATACTTTATATCTGAAAAATGAAGAGATATTCATTAAGTTTACTTGACATGATGAACTAAGAAGTACCATTAAGAAGAAATTTCTAAATATCAGTAAGCTTCTGTAACACTTTCTATCCTAATGTAGTGGTTCTCTTACCGGAATTTTCGTCTTTCCGTATCACCGATAGCAAAATGATAGTGGTAAAAAATGTAGCACAAACAATGATTGCCAATTTCCGAATATATATACGCATAGTGCCGTCGTTTCAGTTGGAATTGTCGCAGATGTTAATGATAATGTCACTAACGAAGCTGTTGACTGTATCCCACAATCCTTACTCATTGCAAAACGTCATCCGTGCGTCGATCACAAGGATTGTGGGGATTTGATCTAGCGATAACCAATTATTATCAGTAATATACTGTAAATGATTCAATATAATTCGTTTATGCAAAACATTAATGTCACATCCTTTGTATCAGATATGTTGAAAGGATACTGATGTTATTTTTAATTACCCAAATGTTCAAGTATGATCATGAAAATGAGCGGATGATGTGGCAAGAACAAAAAAATAAATAAAATCACATCAGAAACGAATATGGAAATATAAATCTTATGAAATATCAATAACGACAAAAACGTAAACTCAAAAATTGACATTTAAAACAAAAAAATCCTTTTCAATTTTTGTAACTGTTTTTTTTCTCATTTCTTTTATCTTTTTTCAACTCTTCAAAGTTAAGAATGATCCTTATCCAGACCAATATTACCAATGATAATTATGAAATTGTGTACACTTTTCGACAAAGATGTTGGTGGTAGGTGCGATTGAATTAATGATCCATTTCAGAATAGCTTATTATATTTGACAAATATAAATATTTCATATAACTAATGACATATTTCAAATTAATTTATTGGATTTTTCAAAAAAAAAGAAAACAACAAGATATAAATAAATGATTGAGGGGGAAAAAAGGAATGAAAATGAGCAATAAATGGGTCCAAATTGTTGAGGATAGACGGTTGACAAGAACGGCTAACAGTGTGTGTATGTGTGTGTATGTGTGTGTGTGTGTGTGTGTGTGTATGCATGTGTATGTGTGTGTATGCATGTGTGTGTGTGTTATTACTGCCCGGTACACCCTAACCCCGTCATATTACCTGCCCCTCCTCATGGCAATCTCCTTCATACAGATGATTTTCAATGTAAATACACCGAAAACACAACACGACCACCCATATTTTTCCACCAAACAGAAGAACACTGTGCATATTGCATGGTTATTATTATTATTGTTGTTGTTGTTGTTGTTGTCGTTGTTGTCGTTGTTGTTGTTGTTGTTTGTTGTTGTTGTTTTGTTGTTGTTGTTGTTGT
>NW_018108284.1:6070-10018 GCF_000183805.2 Loa loa
ATTATTATTATTATTATTATTATTATTATTAATTATTATTATTATTATTATTATTGTTGTTGTTGTTTACTATCTTAAATTTCTGATATGATTCATTTCTATTGTTAGAATTTAACAATTCCTTTTGTTTATAGGCATTTATAAGTGTCACTTTCTTTTTATACTCTACGTCTACACATCTACACTCATTTCCTCATTCCCGTTATCGGACAATCATTTTTGACAACATTTTGCGTTCATGGCATGTAGTAGTAAAGTTTGTTGATTGAAGAATTGCTTGATAACACATAGTTTTTAGTTCCATTGGGTAATTGCCAATATAAAGATGAATGAGAGAAAGTTTAGAAATTTATTCGATTCTTCAATCTTGGCATGCAAAAATTTTTTAAAAAAAAGCGGACGTAAAATATGAAGAAAGTTAATTAACGAAATACACTTTAGGTATGGAAGGTGTTGTGGAGTTTCATAAAATGAGCTTTTGAGATTGAAATATTTTGGATAGTAATATCATTCTTGAAAATTTTGCAAAAGATTGGTTTGAATTTTATCAAGCAATCTCTTGATAAATACTTTTGGACGTTCATTTTTAAAGCAAATAAGCGTAAAGTCTTATCAATATGGAGATGATTAAATCACTGATAAATGTTTTTGTGCTAAAAAGAAATTGATGGAATTTCGTAAATGAACTCTCATTGTTTGTTCATCTGAAAACCTTTTGTCCTGTGCATTTTCGTTTAATTGTTGATTTGGATCAAAATAACAATAATGCTACTTGAATTCGTAGAGATAATCCTTCTGACTATTAATTTTGACCTTATCGATAATGGTTTCTTTCGTATAATATGCATCGTAAGAATTGTTGGTAATGAAAAATCGTAACTAGAAATGACGGTGAATTAAGAGAAACACTTAAGTATTTCTTGAAGAAACGATAAAATATGTCGGAAAGTTTAGTTTAAATTTGAAATGAACAAAAATTATTTGGAGGGAAAATAATAGCCACTGTATTGAAATTTAAACTAAAAATACAAAGATTTTTTTTAATGAGTCAGTTTTTTATTCGATAATACGCCTAAAAAATTCATTAAGCTTTTGTACATTTCTTCATATTCTGATTAATATAAGCTGAAGAATCATCCCTAAAATTATATGCATGATAACGATAAATCAATTAGTTTAGATCTTTTGCAAAAATAATTGCTTCATCAGCTGTTATCGAAAATTATCACAAAACTTTTTAGCATTTCTATCTATGATCGCAAATATTTTTTTCTTATTAATCTTTCCCAAAAATACAGCTATGAGTTATCAAAATGCTACCAAACCAATATTAGAATTGGTATTTGAAATCAATGAAAACCCAAAGTGTGCTGTCGCATCTGTTACCTTCCTTGTATGAAACAGTATTGACAGTCATTGGAATCATATCAATTGATGCAAACTTAATATCAGAGATGGAATTAATCAAAATTTTCCTTATACCAGTAACCACGAAATGAATCAGTTGTTATCCAGATTAGTAATTTGATAATGGTGAAAAAAAAAGTGATTACTAGCAATGATGAGTAATGAGACAGGTGGGTGATGGGCAAATGATTTTCAAAAATAAAAATGCAAGAAAAATAAAACGAAAAAATAAAAAAAAAACCAAACAACTGGAAAACGAAACAAAACGAAGTATTAAAAAAACAAAATGAATGGAAAATGAAACGAAAAATAAAAAGCAAAGTAACAGAAAAAAAACAATAAAAAATCAGCTGAACATTTCGTAAACTGTTCTGTAATTTGAAAGATTTCCTGTCATTTAGAAGTAAAAAAATGAGAACTGAATATCAACAAGTGTCAGTAAATTGTGACTTTCGGTGTTTCAATATGGCAATAACATGTGCATTGTATCTAATAAAAGTAAACAATCATTTCAGCGTCATTATATTGCCACTAGTATCGATCACTATAAATGGCTCTGATACTACTGTCCATAGAACAGTTGACCATGAAAATAACTGAACAAAAATTGTTACAATTTGATTTCAGTAAAAGTTAAAATAAACAAAATGAAAGCAAATAAAACAGATTGCGCCTTCTCTAAGTACAACTTTAAATGTAGCACTTGAAATAGCGTAATTTTAAAACTTTGTCTAGAATATTCGATTGGTTATACAAACGACGTAATTAAGCAACGTAAATATAACAACAAAAATAAGAAGCGTTAAGATTAACATAGCAGTATGCGGAAGTATATCTTGAATGTTTTCTAAGATTATATAAAAAAGAGAAGATTACCCTGTTCGAATATAACAGCCGATGACAATCCGAAATATTGTACTTCCTGATTCGTAAATGATGAAATATGGAAAAATTTTTGAGAATCAATTGGCTATGGAAAACAGCAAATGTTTTAAATTTAATATTAAATTTGAAATAGTAGTTTAGAGAAGGTAAAAATGTACAGATGAAAATTTATCAAATTGTTTATGATAAACATAATCAATGTCCTGAATTTATTATGGATATCTTTCTAAAAATCAACAAATATTGATGGAAATTTTCGAAATCTGAAACGAATAGGAATACAAATGCATTGCCAAATTTAAATCTTTCATGTTGAAGAGCAATTGCAATAAATTTTTCAGAGCAAAACTTTTAAATTGCAAATGGTGCGACAATTATGAGGAAAAGAATTTGCACTGCATATTGCAGCAAAGAAGACAAATCTTTGTAGAGCAAAAAATGAAATTCAATTACATTTCACAGTGGGTAATGTTTAGCTGATGAAATCAAAAATTTTTCATCAAATCATTTTCTTTTCTTCTCCTCATGAGAAGGAAAAATGTTTCTTTTTCTTCTGTTCCATTACAGCAAAGAATGAACAGTTAATGACATTGGAGTCATTTGCAAAAGTATCAATGTGAACTTCAAAAACGACAATGAGAAAGAAGAAATGTGCGACTAAAGATTATCATGACAACGTGATGATAATGAATGTAGTATTGTGCGCTGATAATCGAATAATTAATTGTTGAAAATTACTTTTCGTTTTGTCGTTATGAAATATTTCGCAGATGTTACAAGTTAATATTGACCCATATTAATTTCGATTATTAAATACTAAAAAAAGGAAAGAATGATACATTACAAGTGAAGAAATTTTAATTACTAAGTGATTTGTGATGATAAAGAAAAAATTTGCTAATGAAAAAAGAATGTGTCGAGAAAAAAAAAACAGACAGCTGATAGATTTTAGTGATGTGATACTTTTAGCTAGAGTTTGTCGTATGTTGTTATTAAATTTTTGCTATCATCATTAACCGTTCTTTTAAATTGTCCACACTAATCTTTTCTTGCATTGCTCATTTATGAAATTTCATATTTACTGTAATTTGAGCAGCGACAAACAGTTGCCATCTATTGCAAAAGTAAAATATTTGTTGATGGAAAACGAGATCACAGATTCCATCAAAAGTACACTTAGAAAAAATTAGATGTGACGAAAACTGGAGAATTTCTGTATAAAATTAATCACTAAAATTGTGAGATTAAAACGATATTTGACAAAAAAATGTAAGATCGCATCAATTTCTATGATTAGAAAAGTAGTTAAGAAAAAAAAATGAATGAAATAAGATGATTGGATATTAAGATTCGAAATGAAATAAGAGATGAATGTAATTGAATTTTTAATGTAATTCACGAAGAATAATAAAATTTTTTAACACCAAAAAGAGATCATTTGAAAATTCTTTAAGATTGACAACTTCAAAGAAAATGAATTAACTGTTTGGAAAATTAATAATATGAATAGGTAAGAAATATACTGGTGAATCTGGGAGAAAGGAGAAAAAGCGGTATAAATCAAAAAATAATAATTGAACCAGTATGCTTCATTAGATATAACGAAATATTATACCACCCTGTATGAATAAGCATTTTATTTTTTAAAAGGATAAT
>NW_018108284.1:10182-12640 GCF_000183805.2 Loa loa
CAAGATAGCAGTAGTAATTTCATTTTTTTTTCTACCACTATAAAATACAACGTAATTTCTAATGCTTTTTAGAAGGATATGAGAAAGATCGAAATGATAAAATGCCGAATGACAAAACATAAAAAATTTTTATGCCATAAAACGATACGTCGAAAAGAATGACAAAAATTTACTGGAAGTGCATCGCGATTGAATTGAAGGATGCACGTTGATGACGAATTTTGCTGACAAGCTTTTGAAAAAATGAGATTTCTAAACGAATAAAAGAATCAAATATTAAAATTGTCAAGCGTTGAAGAAATTGCTCACAATAAAAATAAAATGATTGGAAGCATTTAGTGCATCATTTTCATAACTTTTACTTGAGAATTTTATAGCTATCATTTGAAATCAATCAATTTCGCATCTCTAAGTAAAATAGTTTTAATAAAATGGATCAAAATATGAGAGATTCACTCAAATTCAGGCCGAATGAGTAACAATATCAAATGAAGACATACTAATTTGATTGTCTCATTCACTTCACTCCAGGAAAAAATTTCCACAGACGGGAATGCTCAAATTTTATTTATGCTAGAACAACCGTTTTTATAAAAGACAAATTTTTCTACGGATTCTTTAATAATTTAATGAAAACTAGGCGCAGAATCCTTTGTATTGGAATGACCTGTTCACGAAAGGTTTATTGTAGATTAAAATCTATTAAATATTATATGTTGGCAGTCGTTCGAACAAAATAGAAAGAAATAGGGAAAAAATTAGAAGGAAAAAATGAGACATAAAATGTTTTTTGAAACCTTACTTTAATCTATCCATCTTCCTTAATAACTTTCTCACATCCTAAAGATTGTTCTCACGATTTAAAAGACACTACTTAAAGCTATCTTCAAAAAGGACATTTTAAGCAAAGCAAATAATGTTGACAGTTAACAAATAAGTAAAGTTAGTTGGGACAATTAGCTATTTTATAATATAATCCAAAATTTATGTATGCATGGCAACACAAAGCTGTTAAAGTAAATGAAAGGGCTGGTATAATTTTTGTGAAAAGTTTGCAATTAATTATGAACTTCTAGAAAGATCAACGGGAAAGTGTTATTCATTTTGTACATATTTAGGTTCAACTAATATTCACGTTTGTTTCTTATATAGACGAATTGAAAGATTAAGAAGAAACAGTTTTTTCTTTTCATGAAATGGATGCTAATCCGGTTTTGGACATCATAGATCTGTTTGTTGAGAACATATGATGTAATGAGTACGATATCATTATAGCATTATCAGATGAATATTTGAAAATATCAAATACAAAAAGTAATTGTTGTTTTAATGGTTCATACAATTTATGCTTCACAATATTCAATACTATGGAATTTTATACAGTACTGTGAAAATTATTGCAAAATTAAAATGTAAACGGAATTATCCTACTGATTTCTGGTACTCACCGTTAATGTGAAAGAGTGATGTAAAAGCGGCAACTGATGAAGTGTAATAACATTGGATTCAGAAAATTATGAGATGATTGGGTGTTATTAGAAAATTGTTTCCATTTTATATGTGTTTCGTTGTAAATAGATTGCAAATTGGGAGCTGTATGACTGACCATTGACTATCACGACCCAGTTTAGTGATGGTCAGTGGTCAGTCATACTACGTTAGAGCTAATTTATTCTCTTTTTTATCTTCTGATTTTAAGCCATGAGATTAATTTGAAGGTTAATTCACGAACAGAATATAAAAAAAAAAGAGAAGGAGCTTTAGGTTATTTAAAAACGAAACCACTGAATTGTGAAAATGAAAGGATGAACAATGTGACAAATTTCCTGTCATTCCTGTTATAAAAATGTATTTTAATAAGCAACTTTCTAATAATCCAGTTTTCAATTACCATTTTGGCGTATTTGAAAGAAATTTCCTAAAGAGGATTAAATGGATGTGGAAGTAGATACAAACATACAAACAGGGTCCTTAATAAACGAAAATCAGGATAAAATGGATCCAACCGTTTGTCTGATTAAAGGAAAATGAAAAGCAAACAGTGAATAGAATGATATGATTGAATATCATTAGCTAAAATAAATGCTGTGATTACATGATCACTTATTTTACAGTTATGCGTAATACGTGCAATGACTTTGTAATATCTAACATTGTTGGCATTGTTGGTGTGATATTGGACGTTAAACTATTCCGCTTAAGTTACTAATCCTTAATTGGTTATTGTTGTTACCATCCGTATTATCGCAGTATGAATAGGTCAACTGGATGACACATACATGTACATTTGAAAATTTAAGTGTTTATATGTATACATTAAATAAATATTTGTATATTTTATATAAAAGGTAACATCTGTTACAGTTTTACCTGATCTATCTGTGTCTTTTGCACAATATATCACTATCTCCTCAATTAAAACTGAAAATCAAAAAAAAGATGACCATTCTAAACAAGT
>NW_018108284.1:13650-22636 GCF_000183805.2 Loa loa
GTAGTAGTAGTAGTAGTAGTAGTAGTAGTAGTAGTAGTAGTAGTAGTAGTAGTAGTAGTAGTAGTAGTAGTAGTAGTAGTAGTAGTAGTAGTAGTAGTAGTAGTAGTAGTAGTAGTAGTAGTAGTAGTAGTAGTATGCAGTGCTTGATGAATGGATATTGTTTGCACTTTTCCACTTCTACTTAACAAAACTTTTTTTTCACCGAAAAAAAGATGCCAAATTTTTGATTGAATATAGGACCATCGGAAACTAGTCTTATTGTTGTCTTAATTCATGCCAATCGAAATATTATTATATTTTTAAAGTGTAGGTTAATTAAACAAGAGGTTATTCAATGAAAAGATCCAGTTAACGAACGCTTGGCTCATTATTTTGATTCTCATTGGAAAGTTTATATGTACGAACTTCCCGTTTCACTACTGTTGATGAGATTAATCAGGGATCACATGACAAATGATGAAATAGTATGGATGGTTATGAAAATGAACTGAAATAATTTTTTAAGAATTAACGAAAAAGGACAACACGGGATAGAAGCTCAATATGAAGTAGAGTGATGAAACAACTGGGAAATACTATGGCAATTTATACAGCTGGGTATTAGTGCAAATTTTTAAAAAAGAAAAACGAAAAATTCGAAAAAAGTTGAAATACTTTTGCTTTTTCCATTTTCTCGTTTTCCCCTTTTTCTCTATTTTTTTAATAAATATCACGCAATGACAGCAATTTTCCGAAATATGAGCCATAAATTTTTTGAATTTTGCGTAATATTGCCGTTTTGAATTTCACTGAGGGAAAGATTGAATTAAATCATTCATTGGACGAAAGGAAATTGGAATGATTTGACAGAAATGTTGGATTCATGTGATCGGAAGACAAATTGGATAGTTTAATTTTAAGGGTTTCCTTTCTTTTTTTAGAAAATATGTAAGTATGATTAAGCATTCAAATTGTTCCTTCGAGTCTCTTTGGCTTCGAATTATTGTGTTACTTGCTAACTCAATATTAAAGTTGAAAAAAAGAATAAGTGATTAGAGGGAACTCTGAAATGAAGAAATTTTGGTGAGAAAAAAAGAAAACAGTGCCAATTTCGGTATTTTAATTTGCTTTAACAAGAAATTTAATTTAACAAACGAATCACTCATGTTTTTTTTCCGAATTCACTTCCATAGTTTAAAAAATAGAGAAAACGAAATTCAATTTCTTGTTCATTTCAGACACCGTCATTGATATTTTGTGATATTGCGGACAGTACAGCGCAATATGAAATGCAAATGATCCGATTGTAAAAGCAATCCTAATTATTACTCCAACAAAAAGATGGTACAGGATTAAAGACCCGAAACAACCCTAAATTAATTTTGTACTGTTAAGAAAAAGAAATTGATGAAAGATGATGAAAGATGTAAAATTTGCAATATGGAAGCCATATATTATCATTATTACTTTATACGCTTTAATATTCCATATTTATAAATGTAATCTTTTCATTTCCTAAACATACTTATTTCTTACTTCCATTATTTGGTTCTTTTCATCTTACCATAAGTTACTGTCCTTTAGAATATTGTCCCTTTTTTTCAGGGATAAAAATTGAAAAAGGAAAAAATTTCTTTCAAGTCATTTATTCTTCACCAATTACTTTGTATTTAATTCACTTCATTTTCTGAACTTTTTTTTTATTTTTTGTTTTACTAATCTTTTTAATCACTCGATGATTATAAATTCCCAAAATTGTATATTGGTATGATGCAAATATTTGTTTGTACCGTGTAGGCATTTCTCCTTTCTCCGATTTTTTTTTCTAGAAGAATGGTGCTTCCTAATTATAATTTATATTGAGGTAATACAGGCAGTACATCAGTCAGTTTGTTCACACTTATCAGCTTTCAACATGAATCTTGCATATTGAGACAAAGTGTAAGAGTGGATATAATGAAAGTATGTTGATATGAATCCGATAGTTAAGACTCTAAGTTGAGAGCATTCCGAAGTGGGATGAAGTTAATTTCTTGAAATATTTTAATTTACAGAATCGTTTAATTTTTTCATTTACTGTCTTAAATTTGAAATAAAATGACGTCTCGCTTACTGTTTTCGTTATTTTGATTGATGAAAATGAAACAAAATATCACAATAATTACTTGCTCTGACTGTGTAGAATGAGCATAAGTATATCATTATGAATACTGCACAAACTTTCGAATTTCGCTTACTTTTTTTTGTGAATTTTGCAAGTGCAAAAAGGAAATTTATCAGTGACTAATAGGTTTGGCAAAAAAATCTCTCGAAATGCTTTCGTATTACAAATTAATTGCAATGAACAAGATGGGTCAAAATCACAAAATCTGTAAAAAATGAGCAGTCCTTCTTTTCATCAATAATATGAAAATGTCTGTCTGATCTATGGGTAACATCTGAAGGAAACCCGAAATATTTTTCCGTTTTCTACGACCAAACATTGTTATACGGCTCTGATTGTTTCTTCATCTTACACTTTGCGCGTATGAGTATTATCGTATTTAGTGTAAAATTAGTGACACTGATAAATGATGACAATGACTGACTGGCAATGTTATTATGGTTGGCCTCGAAAAGCTGTTTACATAAAAGCAACTAAACATATTTGCTCATTTAAAGCGTCATATCTAGTATTCTAACCTAATTTTACCTAATTTGTACTGTTTCCAGTTGAGCTTTTATCATGTACTACGAGAACTCCATACTTGAAAGATTATTTTCAGAGTTCTTATTGAACAATTTTCTATTTAATTTGTACTGCATTTTCTTTTTCTTGAAGTGATGCAGATACCAGTCCGTTCTTTATTTTATGCCAACTTTTTATTTTTTCTAAGCATTTGGCATTTGAAGAGAACAAATTCAATTCGTAGTTTTAGAAGGGAATAATTATCATTTAAAGATAATGACATGTAAAACTGCTGCTTAACAATACTGATTAATATTGTCTTTTCATAGGATTCAAATTTAAAAAGAAATTACTATCCTTCATCTAATCGGATGTTTTTAAAGATAAATGATTTTTTTTATGTTTTGTTGAATCATTTCTCTTCTTTTTTGTCATAATTTTTCATGCAAGAAGGGAGGGTTTTTCAAATAGTTTAGATCAGAAGTGTATTCAAATTTTTATTAGTCCACTTATTCTAATACATTTGGTACTTTAGCAAATTAGGCTTATTCAGTGCAGCAGCGTTGTTGAAGACGGAAACTGTTCCTTTATTCTTTTTGAGATTGCGGCCAAACTCGGCAATGATAGTACTTTAATACCTCTAGGTCTTCATCCAAAACAAAAAAAGCAGCTTCCTTTCTCGATCCCATGAAATATTTATTGAAATTTGCAAAAAAAATCATTGAATTTAACTTATAAATACTGAAATAATATATGAGCAAATTTATTAGGAAACATGATAATTTTTTGGACTATTTTGAAAAATATAGCGTCTGCGAAATTTGGTAGTTTGTATGAAAAGATATTTGAAAAGATGGACAGATATTCAATAATATTGCCAGTAAGTCAGACATTAAAACAACCTGGCTATTTTGAGGGATATTGAGGAAACGATTTCGAATACCGTCTTATTTAAATGATAATAACTGTTAACGATTTCATGTTATAAGTAAATTCTTAAAAAACGATTTGTTAGTTTCTTTTTTATTCTCTTTAAGCTCCAAACTTTAAGCTTATTCGCGCTTTATAGTACTCTTTACTGATCGTTCTTTGTTTAACCTTTGAATTTTACTGTGGCTTAGACATTATGACACTATCGCCTCCTCACCAATTTTGCAGCACCTCCAACCTTGTATAAACACTAGAAACTTGGGTTAAACTGGACTTCATTAAATGCAAAATAATGCATTATTTGGGTGGAAATGGTTCGAGGGTGAAAAACTTCGAAATTTCAGATGATTTCGGAATTAAAGAGATTTTCCAGGATATCTCCAAAATTGTACCATAATGGTATCTAATGAATTTAAAAAAACAACTAAATGTTATTAAACAGTAAAAGAAGAAGAAGAAGTGAAGTATCTTTTCACCAGAATACATTCATTTTCCGAACTGTAATATCCTTTTTTTTCTGGCAAAATCGGCTGTTCAACAAAAAATAAGTTCGAAGGGAAAAAAGTGAAGTGTTCGTTGATTTTCAACAGATGATTTGTTTTATACAGGCACCGCATTAGTTATATTAGTCACAGAATATGTCCAACACTCACGTAAACTTTAATACCAACATTAAGTACCGACCACGTTTGCTTCTGGACTTAATTTCCGGCATTTAATCTTGGAATGGGCCGGAGGGTATTTAGTGGCTGCAGCATGGCCTTCGATTATGGGATGGATTTGTGCCAGCTTAATGGCCGTGATTTACTTTCGCGTACTCCTGATTTCGTTCCACAGTTCTGGTCGTCTCGGGTTATCTGAAGTTGCGGGTTTTCGCAATCTTATAACACTTTGTTCTCTCTACTCCTCTTTTTCCAGTAGTTTCTTGAGAGCGGTATCCATTCTCAGGGTATTGGCCGTACTATTTATATAGGTTGATTTTGTTATTACTCAAGTAGCGGAACGATTAGCGCTGAAAATAAGCATTGAATCGACAACTCTTCTTTTTTGGGTCCACTAGTGTTCTGCTCTATAGGTTTTTTTCTCCTGAATTTTAAATGATAAGGAATGATTCGTGAAAATTGATTAGGTAATTATCTATCTGGCAACTAATATACTTACCAGTAATAATGACCCTGTCAGAAGCAACTACTCGGGACGATACTAATGATAAAAATGCTGACGTTCGAATCTTGCTTATCGGCGAGCGTAAGTTGTACCTTATTTTGTATTCCTTTTCTACTTCATGAAGTTCGATAATTGACTCCGGAATTTGGTAAGAATCTGTACAATTTCCGTTCATACAAATCACTGGTTTCGTAGATGACTACAATAGCTGATTTTGTTTCAGATGAAGAGACAAAGGTCCTGGTTTTTTTTCCCAAAATGTGGTCATTCAGTTTCAAGTTTATTTTCAGCTGGCGTTGGTAAAACATCGCTAATAATGTCGTTGCTTGAAGACGAATTTTGCGCAAAGGTACCTCCTCGTATTGACAATATAATGATTCCAGCTGATGTTACCCCTGAAGGTGTTGTTACATCAATCCATGATTATTGTGGTCAGTTTTGTTATTCGTTTGACAGTTATTGGTGAACATGAGCATGTTTAATGGTATGACAAGCTGATAAAGTACAATGCAGAAAGAGTGACGAGGAAAAAAAAGAAAGATGTTATCTGTTAGAAGAGTAGTTGTTCAACAATCCTGTACGTTTTCATAAATAACTGCTGAAATTGGCGGGTTTTCATAGGTAGTGAACAAACTGAGGAAGAACTTAAAACGGAAATTGAATCCGCGAACGTCGTGTGTCTCGTTTATGCCGTAGACGATCATCAATCGCTTGAAAAAGTTAGTTGTTAATTCTTAGGTAATTTTTCACCATTACTGCCTCCCACTATTAAATGATTGTTAACTACAGGGGAAAAGATATCCTTTCTGTTCTGTTTATTTTATTTTTGTTTACTGTCATCAGCAGTGTAATTCAGGCAATTCTAGGGCTAGATTCTTGGAAAAATGCAGATCATCATAAAAGGCAGTTACAAACCTCATATGATTTTCAGTACATATTCAATTTAAATTTCATGTGCACTTCTTTCTTCCAGGCAAAAAATATCTGGTTACCTTTGATCAAGCAAATCAAAAGTTATAAAAGTGATAGCTGCCCGATTATTTTTGTTGGCAATAAATCAGACGAAGCTGGACCATCTAAGCACATAGAAAAGGTAATGAGGACATTCCCTACATTTTTGATGGGAATTATTTAATTCGCAGTTAAGCTACACTGAATTACTGTGCAGGTGCTTCCAATAATGAACGAATACGATGAAATAGAAACATGCGTGGAATGTTCAGCGAAAACGATGAAAAATATTAGCGAGATATTTTATTATGCTCAAAAAGCAGTTATTTATCCCACTCATCAGTTATATATATCAGAAGATAGGGAATTAACGAGGAAGTGTAAAAAGGCTCTTATACGAATTTTCAAGGTAAGTTTGCGATGTACCACGAAGTCCGTGTAATGTCCATGATTTGTTCTTCAATACTTCAGTTGCCTAACTTTACATTTGTGAAACATATTTTCGGAAGTTATCATCTTGGAGATATTATGAAAATTATTTCCAGTTATGCGATTTTGATAATGATGGCCTTTTAAATGATACTGAGTTGAATCAATTCCAGTTGTTTGTTTTTGGAGTTCCACTTACAGCATCTGCTGTTTCGGTTAGTTTCCTCTATCAAATTTTTTAATATTGCACAGGCTGCTCTTATTTGGTTACTAATGTAATATGTCGTGCTAAGTTATTTCCATTTCTAATTTTATTACGCTGTGTATAAATCTAAGCTAAGAAAGTCCTCAATTTATTTACGGTGGGAAGTAAAACATGAAATCGAAAAGTGAGGGTTAAAAATGTTCGAAATTGATTTAAGATTTGTTAGTCATTCATGCTTGCGATAAAAATATGTTGTTTTTCAAGGATGTGAAAACAGCTGTGCGATTAAATACGAAGGACGGTGTTATCGATGATGCTATTACTCTTCCGGGTTTGCTTACTTTTTCCTCTTCCTTCGGATATCTATTAAATTAGTCTTTTTTTGTTGATTAACTAAACTCTGTCCCTCACGTTCGAAATATTTAGGCTTTATTTACCTCCATCAGCTTTTCATTCATCGTGGTCGACACGAAACAACGTGGAGGGTATTGAGGCGATTCGGATATGACAATGAATTAGAACTTGCAGCTGATTATATACAACCCTCGTATGCTATTTTAAACATGAACATGCCGTTAATATTGGTCTTTGAGGGACATAAATATCGAATGATTAACTGGGTTTTCATTAATATCTCTGCAATATTTTCAGGCTGAAGGTACCAAGGGGTAGCTCTACGGAGTTGACTCAGGAAGGCTTTCAATTCATCACTGCTTTGTTCCGAAAATTTGATGAGGTTTGTTGTTCATGGTGAAAACAGTGAGTTCACGATGGAAAGAATGAGAGGAAAAAAGTGAGCAAAGTCAAAATTTTTCTCGTGCGAGAAAAATTCAGCTGCAAAATATCCATTCTGATAATTCATAGGAGCATAGACTTCCAAGTCATTCAATGATGGAGGAGGTGGATGTCGATACAGTTTTAATTTATATTCCAAGAGTCTTCAAGCAACCTGAGGAGATACAGTTGTGTGTTGAAGTGGTTAGGATCAAATAGTCCGAACTACTCACATCTTAAACAGTTTGCTGTTAGCAGAATGGCTCAGAAGTTACAGTAATAAGTTTCTTCGAAAGTCCTGAACAGAAGAAATTTCAGGATAAGGATGGCTGCTTATCTCCTATGGAACTACAGAATCTATTCAGTGTTTGTTCACCACAGGCATGGAGCAAAGAAGCCAATTCTGCTGTGGAGACAAATCATAAGGGATGGCTAACTTATAATGGATATGTGGCTTACTGGATGTAATGTGTAAATTTTCATTATAAACAAAATTTTTGGATGGAATTTGATGGAGTTCCAGTTTCTAGAAGGTTTGCAAAGATAATCTGAAGATTTTTTGTTATTAATCTTTTGTCTTTCATAGTTTAACAACATTCTTGAATGTTTCGTTGACGATGGAATTATTGGCTTATCTCGGTTTCAGTATCCAACACGAATCGCAACTAGATGCTATTAAGGTTCGTTAGGAGAAACTGTTTTTTCTTTTTTCTTTTTTTTTTTGTAATATCCATGTTACTCGAATAAGTATATTTTATTAAATTGATATGAAGGAGATTTTTGTTTTTTTTTCAGGTAACTCGCGATAGGCGAATTGATATTGCTGAGAGATTTACAACAAGAGCAGTATTTCAATGCCATGTTATTGGCCCCAAAGGCGCTGGCAAAACGATTTTTTTACAGTCTTTTGCTGGTCGCAGTCTGACGGTTTGTCATCTTGCGTATCAATAATATTCTAGAAAGGTTTTCTAGAAAAGGAATTGATAATATCTGACGGCTTTGTGCAATTTCCAGCCTGACTATTCTGTCTCCGGGACAGTGAAAATTTAGACCAAGTAGATAGCTTTGAATCTTGGTTTTTTTAACTACTGTATTATTCTCGACCAAAGTTTGAGTGGTCAAAATAAAACAAATGAATAGTGCCTTTGCATTGTTAAAGTAATCAAAATATATAATAAGATAAATGAGAGTGAGGGTGTGGCTGGCCGAAAGTTAAATAGGTAAACTCAAATTGAATGTTATTGTCATACGCTTGTTTGATCTTCATTTATGACTGAGTTCGTGACTTGTTGAAACAAAACTAATTGTAGGATGTAGCGGCAATGGGGACAAAGTCGATTTCACCCTATGTTTTGAATAGTGTGAAAGTCAAACAAAGTACGAAATATCTCTTGGTAAGAAACACTTTCATTTTTTTGGCATCTTAAGAAAAATATTGCAGGGATTATTTGTAATTACATAATAAAGTAAAATTAACTTTCGATAAAAATTGAGATAGTTAAGATTGCCATTGTCAATTTCTTTCAATTGGTCATCTTTGTGAAAATTGATGTTTTAGGGAAATTTTTTGTAAATGAAAATTGTAAATTTTTAAATTTTTGTAAAAAATTTTTGCTTAAAGATCTTATTAGATGAAAAAAAAAATTTTTTTTTGCAGCTTCATGAAGTTGATGTACTCTCACCCGATGAAGCGCTTACAACTTATGAGAAAAGTGCTGATGTTATTGTTCTCTTATATGACATTACCAATCCTGACTCGTTTGCTTATTGTGCGTCTATATATCTGGTGAGAATGTTTTAGGGTTCTATATATTTGTATGTATATATTCGTATATATATATATATATATATATATATATATATATATATATATATATATATAT
>NW_018108284.1:22656-25848 GCF_000183805.2 Loa loa
ATACGTCTATATATCTGGTGAGAATGTTTTAGGCTTCCATATATATATATATATATATATATATATATATATATATTTAGTTAAGGCATACAAAGTTGTTCCTCTGAGTTTAATTTGACACTCATCTTTATTTATACCTATTTTTTAGATGTAAGGTAGATTTTTGTCCAAGTTTTACTTTAGTGAACGTGAAATCTTAGTTCATTTATTGGTTGTACATTAAGTAATTGTAATTGCTTACTTTTTTGTTTGAAATAAATTCTGGCTCAAACTTCATAGATTTGAATCATTTTAGAAATATTTCTATCGAACAAAAGTGCCATGTGTAATCGTGGCCACAAGATCGGAGTTGTGTGAGGTGGAACAAAAATATGAACAACAACCAAATGATTTTTGCCGCGCACACTCATTACCTCAACCACTCCGTTTCCGACTTAATGATACTGGCAAAACTGATAATCCTATTTTCTTGCAACTGGCAATGATGGCTGTTTATCCGTATGTGAAACATTTTGTTGTAGTGCGTAGCAACAATTTGATTTCAATAATATTTTTTTGGTTTCAATAGTAAGACTTGAGGAATTTCTTTGCAAGCAGTGAACACACATTTTAGAGATTTTTGAATTTTCAGGCATCTGAAACGAGTGTACTATCTTCAGGATTCGTATTTGTTGTCCACAATCACTGTTGGTGCTGCTATAGCTGCTTTAGCAGGATTTCTAGTCTACAGAAACCTATGATATATTTCGCTACTTATTTGCGAAGATCTAATTGTTGACCTCTTTGCGGTTGTATAATGTCATGAGAATAGCCTATTCTGATTCAGTTTCCGTTATACACTTTTCTGTGTATAAACGCAAGCAGTTATTTTTATTCCTTCAACTTTAGATTATTTATTTTATGGGACTAGAAATGCTGATTGCACTTTGTGGTGCCTCTTGGTAGCTTTTTCAGATGTTGAAAAAGATTTGGTAGCGTTTACCATTTTTTTCGAAAAATTATTGCGAAGGTTGAAATGAAACTGATACATTAACTATGAAAACATTAAATCAGCTTCCGACAACGCAGTGTCAAGGAGCAATTGTACTTGTTCTTGGAATTCATTGAATTTCCCTAGAATCATTCGTTTTATTATTGTTCATCATGATTTGAGTATTTCGTTTCAAAGCTGCAATTCTGTCTTTATATTTAGCGTTATGCAAATGTATGTATGTATTGATATTGTTCATTAAGATGCGGGACTCACATTGTTCTTTTTGTTTGTCACACTGCATGGTCATGCTTGCTGCATGGGATATTAGAAAGTATAGACTTGTGATGTCGATGTTAACGTGTTCAAAAATATCCACCAGTTCTCTTTTTCATTTCGCGTCAGATCTCGTTGCTCAATTATCCATTTGTCCGTATGATTTTTGGAGAAGAAAGTTTTTTTTTGGTTTGTCATGGAATGGGATGATGAGTGTGCACATGTGTGTGAATGGATGATGAAAAGCATTACTCACATTAATTACAATGTACTTCATGTACTTCCGTGATGTCACTAATAAACTATTTTGGTTAGCTTGTTTATTATGAAACCTTTGACTATAAATACAACGACATGAGCCGTAACTCTGGGTTGCATTTGTGGTGTTTTTAACTTTTTAAATTTCTCAATTTCAACTCAAGGATGATGGATTCAAATCAGGGAGATGTATTTCCAATGGACCGCCGGTAAAAGGTACTCGCTCTAAGTGCTTAGATGTTCTCAGTTGGGTTTGACGCATATTTTGGGAAGGGGACTCTTAGGACATTTGAAATTGATGCCATATCGTAAAATGATCTCGAAATAATTGATCTCTTCCCCGATAATCCTAAAGGATATTGTGGTGCATTCAGGTAACTAAGCGAAGTTCACTTTGTTCTAGCGGGCTGTTCGCAGCTGCATTTGTTTGCAATTCATTTGTGTTCCGATCGATGTCGCCAGCTATCGTCCATCGTTTAGTGCATTTGTTTACCTTTCCCTGTTTTTACTAGAGGAGTTTTGGTGTTCGAGAGAATTAATGTGCAGTGAGAGGAGACATACCACTGTAGGAAGCTCGGGATCGATACTCTGGTATGCTATGTTGCCATCAACATCCAGAGCGTGAAATCAAAGATTGGAAGATTCCAGTAAGGCGTGATTACTCCAGAACCTTAAACCTTCAGCTTCACAAATCTTACTTCATCGGAATCTTTCAAATCTTTTGGTTTTACGCTCTAGACGTTTTACGTATTACGCTTTTACGCGATGGCATCAGTCACTTGAATACGAAAATTTCTCCAGTAAAAACAGCGAATCTTAACAGTTGCACTAAACGATAGGCGATGGTTGGCGATATCGATCGGAAAGAAGTGAACATCTGAGACAAATAATAATAGCTGCAAACATTCCGCTAAAACGGAGTGGACTTTGCTTAGTTACAATACAACATGGAATGCATATCACCTGGATGTAGCACAATATCCCTTAATATCATCGGGGAAAAAACCAACTATTTTAAGATTATTTCACAAGAGAAATTATTGCTAGAATATACGTAAAATGAAAACGGCATCAATTTATACCGAACACAGATTTCCCAAGATTTCCTGTTCATCATATTCGTTGATGTTTCCAACTAGTCATTTTTGTCTTATGCGGGAATGTCATCTTATGTTCAATTTACAATTATGGCAGTGCGGGTCATCAAGATGGTCGTTTCGTCCATATGTTTTATTGGCATTTAGAAATTTGCTTGGAGTATTCGTTTGTATTGAATTATTGAATTAAAGTTATAACTTTTATGGCTGAACTCCATGAGCACAGTTTTCATTGCAATAGTAGTACCTCACGTTTGTAATTTAGGGAATAATGTTGCTAGAAGTGCCGTTTTTTTTTTCTTGCATAGGTAACGGCAAAACTCAGGTTTAGTTTACTGATTCCAGGGTTCCGGTTCCAGGCTTCCAGTTTTTTCTGACTGCAGGAATGGAAAGAAAGTTAGATCATTGGTTTTATTAAATAATTTTGTATGGATTCGACTGAAAAGCAGAGGAAATATGTCAGCTCTACTTCACCATTAAAGGTACTATGGGTTTTCAGGTGATAATATATGCATATATATATATATATATATATATATATATATATATATATATATATATATATATATATATATATATATATATATATAT
>NW_018108284.1:26162-48709 GCF_000183805.2 Loa loa
CCCGAGAAGTATCATTCAGGAAATTTGGAAAGGAGCGAATTCTACGTCATTTGGCTTTTTTGAACTGTGCGGCACATTCTTACTTCGCTTATATATACATATATATTATATATATATGTATATGTACAGGATGTTGTAGATTTCTTTTCTTGTTTTTTTATTTTTTTTTATATTTCTTTTTGATAGAATCGAACTTTAAATTTCGCCAGCTTGAGATATGTGTTTATGAACAGAGATCTCAATTCAAGATATCTCAAGATTGCCTTTAGAGGGTTTTTTTTTTTTTTCATTTTCATGAAATATGTATGCACGTGTTTGATCGTGCCGACACTGAGTACAACTTTGATTAAACCAGCTTTGCTGGAGTTTTAATTTATTTTACTAGCTAACAATTTATTGTGGTTCACGAAGAATCGAATTTTTGCATTCAAACTGAAACTTCCTTATTGTATGGTTGATCAGATTGTTGCAGGACGATGGTGTTGAGAACGAACATCTGGATGACTCAGCAGAATGGCAGTTCCTCGAGCCTTTGTGTGACATTTCTGTAAGTGTAAGTGGTGACATTTCTATATAAGTAACAATTGACAGATATTGATGTCGCTGTGATATTTGTATGCTCGTTATTTTAGGAGTCGGTAAAACAGTTAGGTCATTTGAATTCCTTAGATAATAGAAATTATGGACAATTCGAACATGATCAGCATTCATCTCATTTATCCGAAGGAAATCGAGAATTGATACATCGTTGGCAACAACTTGCGAAGTGGTATTTTATACTTTGTATGGTTATGTCCATCTTACCCGGTTTATTATAAATTGCTACATCTGCCACGCTTGACAAGTATGCAGTGGTTTGGATATTTTATGAATGGAGTTCGTAACGTTTTCTTTTTCATGTTTCTCTTTTTTTTTTCTTTTTTGCTTGCTTCAGGTGTGCGAAGCATCCGGATGACCCGTGGATAAAATTCCGTTTTGATAAATTACCTGTAAGAAAATGTAAACGTCACCGTTATTCATCTATACAGCAGTGCTGGACCGTTGATAATGTGCAAGTGAAATTGCATCCGGAGGTGTTGTAATTTTATTTTTTCGTCCTAATTCGGTATGGAATTTTTTATATTACTTGCTTCCTACTCATTGTATAGTTAGACAGCTACTAGACTAATAACTCGTATGTATTATTTAAAGCCTTTCGCTCGAGGTGCAATGCGCGAGTGTTATCGCTTGAAAAAGCTCGTATCGCGTGGTAAAAATGATGATTGGGACCATGCACAGAACTATGTTGCCAAAAAATACATAAGAAGTGTTGATAAAGAAGTATGTTATTTTTGACTTAACGTTTGCTGGATTCGTAATTCATGTGTGGTCGAGTTATATAAAAATAAAGAAGGTGACGGAAGGAATATCATAAAAATCCTCCGAATTTTTGAAAGGTCTGTGTAAAAACTCAGTTTTGTTATGATGTTCGTTTTTTAATCATCTTGCGATTTTTCATAGTCACTGTAATTGTTAATCAATTTGGTTTTTGCGAATTTTGAAGATAGGTTGAAAAGATTTTTATTGGCAAATGTTTAGGTTTATATTTAAAATAGCGAAAAAAATGTCTGCTCTTGCAGGTGCTGTTTGAAGATGTGAAATTGCAAATGGACAGCAAACTTTGGGCTGAGGAATTTAATCGTCATCATCCACCCAAGAAGGTAATTCCACTTTAGCAGTTTGTTTTAATAACGATAATTAGGTTTTGCAGTTGATTTAACAAAAGCATACCATCAAACCGAATATCTGAGGAAGTGTCAACTTTTACATGTGCTACGATTCACCAAAATTGTTTAGATTGACATTTTTCAAGTTTGCATTTTGGAATTTCTCGATGAAGATGAACATACATTTTATCATCTTGAGCGTTTCATAGAGGGTGAATATATCAAATATAACTCCAATTCTGGCTTTGTATCAGATGTTTGTCGTCAGACTCCTCAGGTTAGTTACCGCAAATATGCTAGTTATTTAGTTTTTCAGTTAGGAATTATTTTTGAAATAAGAGAAATTAATAACATTACATTGGTAACTCTTGGATATTCTAACATTTTTAGGCATTCAGTCACTTTACGTTTGAACGTAGCGGGCATCAGTTGATTGTTGTCGATATTCAAGGAGTGGGAGATTTGTACACCGATCCGCAAATACATACCGTATGTCTTTTGTATCTTGTTACATTGCAAAATTTATCAGTATTTTTGATTTATTTCATTTGAACTCTTTATTAGTGTTCAGCTTACTTGAGAATGATGTTTTGTGATGTTTAGTTCCATGCTTGTGGCTTGCTCAAATACTCTCAAATGCCCGAAAGGATCGCAGCTAGTTTTGTTACTATTAGATTGAAAAGTTTATGAGTTCCTAGTCTGACTTTCAAAAATCTTCATTTCAGTTCCAATGAATGGTTTTATAAGTTAACCAAAATTTTGTTGCGTCATCATTAAGGAAATTCAGGCAACTGGAGAAGGTTATGGTAGTGGAAATCTTGGTACAAAAGGGATGGCATTATTTTTCCACTCCCATTTTTGCAACGACATTTGTCGATCAATGTGCTTGACGGAGTTCGATCTTGCTGAAAGCGAGAGAAATGCTCTCAAGGGAGGTGGTAACGTCGAAAGGGTAAATATTCGGCTTTTTATGTGGGTTCTGAAAATTACATTGGTAAAGAGAAAGACCACTGTGTCAGGCAGAAATAGTGACTGGTTAATGTAAAGGTCCTTAATGTTTTCCCTTCAGTAATATCATGATTTATAATTGGAACATTTTATGTAATATGATCTCAATCACCATTAATAGGGATCTTTAATTTTTAGAATTGGAATTCAGTGACTAGAAGTAGTAGTAATAGACCAGCAAGCATTTGTTCATCGCTTGTTGAAGAAAGAGGTAATGCTATGGACGAGCTACGACGCAGAACAGTATCAGTGAACAGCTCGGGAAGACGTTCTTCAGGTAAATACTTTTATGTTAACCTACGATTAGAAACGTCCTCTTCCGTGAAAGATCTGGTTCACGAATTAGCTTTTATAAGCAATCATTATAATAGCTCGAACATTGGTGCAATTAACAACAATACAGAGGAAAATTGTATATGTTTGGTTTCAGATCCCATCTTTTTAGGCCTCTACACAATTGCGTAACTATTTCAGTTACAACCCACATTTTTTTTTCGATAATGACATGATATCTTCTGTGTTAATGCGCAATTTCTTTTATATATATCAAGCTATGTTTGGAAGGTATTTAGATTTTGCCGGTCTGCCGGTATCAGTAGAATATGAAGATCCTGGTATCATGGCATGGATTTTCTTTTTTTTACTATAATGTATGAAAATAATTCTAATAATGACAAAGTCATAGGTTTGTTTTTTCAGTATCTTCGTTTTGTGATGAACAAAGCAGTGATACACAGTGTTCTGATGTGCGACTTTCTAACGATTGTTTTGAGCAAGTTATACGAGACTCTGACAAACCTATGGCTAAAGCACAAATCACCAGTTCTAGTTCCTCAAATTTATGCGATTCAACTGATAGTGAGGTATAAGGTTACCGTCGAATGGCGGTCATTCTTGTTTTCATGTCTTTTCCAACTTTAGAAATATTTAAATCTAAAACGTGTAGTTTGAAATCAGTGTAGAGAAGTACATGGTGGATGGGAAGATGCTTTGTATCTTTGAACTTCTGAACAACTGAACAATGAAATTGTAGATGAAAGAACGAATATATCACGATCCTCAGTTTGGAAGTTTGAGTAGCTGCAGTTCGAAAATGACTGGAGTAAGTCTAGTAGACTATAACATGCTGTAATAGTCCTGCCAAATTAAATTAAAGCTAAAAGTTAGTTTAAATTTACCTGCAGCATATTACCCAGGAAGCAGAAAGAGAAGCATACTGGTTAGAAAAACGCAAATTTTCACGACCGGCGGGGCTCTTATCGGAATCGCAAATCAAAGAACTTTCTGAATTCTCGCAAAAAATTCATGGTATAAATTGCATCCTTGGCCAGGTAACTTCGTAAATTCGATATCATTTTCTGTTGCCTTTGTAATTTTGTGCTTTGACATTTACAATGGATACTGCTTGAAGTCCTGGTTACTGCAAATACGACATTTAGAATTTTTTATCAAGTTACTGGATAAATATTTGAAAAACCAGCTTTGTGGCGGGTTTTAGTAATTTCGTGACTTGGTGGTTAATGTCTTGAGCTATTATTATGCTTTTGTTTGACCAGCATTTCTGTCAGCGTTAAAATTTTTCAAGAAACTGGTTACCCTCGTCATCCTAATCATAATGTTTCAGATACATTTGGATCTTGCACGTTATCATGAACTGGGACAGTTTGTTGAGAAATCGGCTTTTGTTTGTTCCGAGAAAGAGAACGTTTATTCAACGAAAGATTACGGATACAAAAAAAGTATAGATATTGACTGTTTTGTGTCTATAAACTCTTGTAGCTTTATCAAGCACGGAAGAGTTAATGTCAGAGTATAAGTCGTAAAAAATTTTCGTAATGGAATATTGTCATCGCAATAAGAAAAACATCCCTCAATAGGAATTTCAACTAATTTCAGGAAATTGTATTGGTTACGACAAAGATGCAGCTTTCTATCACCTTGACATTGCTCGGCGTTGTGGTGTTCTTGAAGCGATAATCACTATGGCTAAGATGGCTTTTGGTTCTTTTTAATACTTGTCATATTTTTATTAAAAGAAGCATTGAATTCAGTGCCATTTTTGTTATGTATTTAGGTCAGTCTCACGAGCTCCTGAAAGAAATAGTTTGTGGAGAAGTGTGGGAAAATGAAGATCTAGAAGGGACTGGTTTCGAACTTATGGAATGTGCTGCAGATATGGGTGATCAATCCGCCGTCATTTTCGTTGCACAAGCGTATGAAACGGGTCGTTTTCTCGGGCCAATGAAGTTGCTGTTGAAATATTGATTTCATTTACTTACTCAATCTGTCTAACGGCCAAATTTGCCACTCCGCGTCTTCTCGATCTCATGAAAGTTGGATTATTCCAACCTAGAAGAACGAAATACTTTTTCCTCCCTCTTACTTTTGTGTTATTTTCGACATAAATTTTTCCTTGTTTTGTTATTTTTGACATAGATTTTGACACAACGAGAAACCATGAAAAATTTAAATACTGCATGAGCATTTTTTCAGAAAACCGTCGTGGCCAAAAGCTGTTGCTTGGTATGAGAAAGCTTTAAATTTTCTTCAAAGTTCGGAAACAAATGAAAATGAAACACCTCATGAAGGTGTCCGTCCTCGTTATGAGTTGCTGGAGCGAATGGCAGTTATGTATAGAGAGGGTATGCAAATTCGCATAACTCCTTGATATTAACCATTCTGGATGTCTGTTTAGTGTCATTTCTTGGAATCCAAGTTTAATTTTTTGTTTACATTTCTCGCATCCTACCAAATATGACTAATTTCTTTTTGCCTATTGCCTTATAGATTAGCTGCTTATACATTTCTCCCATCATCAAACTGTAGTGGAGATTGCTAGTGAGATATTCCTAAACAAATCTCATTTAAGAAATTCAGTTAAAAAGTAAACAAATTTGATGAATTGAAATACCACGAAAACGTAAAAAAACAAATGTGTTTTACATAATATTCATGAATTTAATGAATATTTTGCGACGAAATATTTTCAAATAAAGCTTGGAAAATATTCGGTAACTAACCAATAAAATCTTGGGTGTGATATGCAACACTGTTTGAGTTGCTACAATCTTAAATTTCATATCACTGATATGCATATGGATAAAGTATTATGAAGAGGGCAAGAGTTCAAAGTTTGTAGTGCCGTTCAGTTATAGAGATAATATTCATTGCGAAGCTTTAGAAACTGTATATATTCTACCTAATGATCGCAATCTGACCCTACATTCAAGAGCGGTAGCTTATTCAACTTGAAGCTTACTTTTTCCTTCTGTTTTTCCCACGGCATAATATATTTTGATGTCAAGTATTATCATCACTTGGTTCATTGATTATTGCTGATTCCAGGTGGATATGGCTTGTTGCAAGACTTAGCGAAAGCATATGATTTGTATACTGAAGCGGCCGTGTCAGCAACAAAAGCTATGCAAGGAAAGCTGGCAAACAAATACTATGAACTGGCAGAACAGTGTGTATAAGTATATGCTTCCACCCTTAAACTGTATTTTTTGTATATGCTTTATTTATTTTATACAGCTCACCTCATCTTTTTGATACTCTATCTCCGTTCTTCAGAATCTTTTTCTGTTGATATCTGTATTTCACGTAGTTTTTTTTTAATGTTTAAGATATTTTGTCATTTCCTGATATTTCCTAACAATCTTGCTATCAGATGACATTTCGTAATTGTATAGATGAGAAGAAGATCGTGAAATTGTCGTATGCGCTTAGGTACTTAAGTGACCTGTATGATCACTTCAAGTATAAGTTCTTGAATCTCACGAAGTTTTGTTTTCGAGATTTTTCCTTGAGTGCAAATGACAGATGGGGAACGCCTCCAGTGTTTCATTTACTTCCATTACTGTTGTTTACGGTTAGTTTTGTTGCTAATTATGTCAATCTTCTTGTTGGTTCTTCATTTTTTCTAGGACTAATAATCTTAGAGCTCGATATCAAATGGTTAGCACGTCTTTTCGATCTTTCACATATGCAATAAATTTGAATCTTCAGCATATTACTGGAATGACATCTTTGTTCAGTTATGTGCACATTTCTTTTATTAGCTTAGAAGTAAAGGGCTCTAAGTTTCTTTTTTTTGATTCTTCACATTTCACAGTTTAATAAGTTCATTTATTGGTATTATCGTTTAAAGTATCATTGAGGCAGTTTCAAACTGTCTTATCACACTTCATTTGTTGACGATCGAAGCGCGGTAGAGCAATGAATGGCAATATTTCAGGCTTGCGTATTTAGACTTTGTCCTGAAGCAACACTCTCCATTGTTCCGGCATGCATCTTTAATATTGCTTGATAGCTTTTTTTCTCCCTAAAAAGATTTAGGGACGAGTATTAGGAATTTTAATAAATTTCAACTTGAAGATATTTGTGTTTTGAAGCAAAAAAAGTGATAGGTAACCTTCGGTTAGGCCTTTCATCGATGTATGGATCTGTGATGAAGTCTGAACCGTTTGTATCCAGTGTTGGTATTACTTGCTGTAAACGGATCTGTTTAGGCTCCTTTTGAGGACAGGTTGAGAGTGGTAAATTTGGAGTAGAGGATGAAAGAAGCTCCCTCAAATTTTGCGTGATCTCACCATATGTTGTAACTGGATTCGATTAATCTGAATTCCCATCTGCCACAGATAATGAATTATCGGTGTGTAACATTGCTCTTGGTTCTTACCTGAAACTGTTCATTCCTTGGATTACGTTTTTTTCGATTGTCATTTTGAATGGTTTCTAATTGCTTGCGACATCGTTCCAGTTCGAAACATTCATCTATAAGTGCTCGTTCCAATACCACCAGCTAGAAATAACGACAAGTATAAATAGTTCTCTGATCTCGAAACAAGATAGAAAATACAGAAATACCTGTTGATATTTTTGTTCATAAATTCGTTGCGTATTCTGTAAAATATCTTCAGCATTTTGCACCTGAAAATGAATGGATCCTGATTATTTAATTCATTAACCAATATAGGTTACCCTCAAATATCTTTTTGAAGTGAAACACCTCTCTCAATTTATGATCAAGCTGTTCGGCTTCCATTTTTAACCTTGCCACATCTTGTTGACGTTGCGCATCAAATGTACTCTTTTCAGCTTCCAATGATGATTTTGCTGCCATTATTCGCATTATTAGATCATGTTGGTCACGCAGAAAATTGGACTACAAAAGAAAATTTAAAATGATCATTTTTGTCGAATTCTGGAAATGCTTCCTTTAATAGTGCTATCAGATGTTCAGATCTATAATTTCTTGACCTTCATAGTTTTATGAAGATTGCTAGAAAAGTGATTGGCTTAAATCTGAGAAAGTATATCTTTACTTTAAAGAAAAGTCTTGTCCTTTTCAACGACAGCAATGTTAAGTGACGCAACCTTTGAAGTTTCAAGTTCGATCTTTTGTTGTTCCGTTGCATCTAGTATTTTTAACTGCTCATTTTTAAATGCTTCTTTTTCTGCATTCAGTTTTTGGCGTTCTTCACGTACTTGCCACTTTTCCTGAAATATTGACTTGTAGCTCGATTCTATTCAGTCATTAATTCAACTGTATTTCAACAAAATTTAATACCAAACTTCAATTCAATGTAAAACAAGTATTTGAGGATTTATTGGAAGTAAAGATCAAATTTCTCAGAAAGGGAATTTGAGTGTTTTTTTCAAGAGAGAAGGAAAAAAAAGAAAGAAGGATTGGTCGTAACTGAGGTCAGTTGTGAATAACGAAAATTAATAGATTATAATCGCATTATAGTTATCCACTGATCTGATTTCTTCGTTTAAATGTTCATTTGAAATTTTCGACTTACACCGTATAGTGCAGGGTGATCGAATGATTGGTTTTTTTTTTTTCAGATATTATTCGACATACCTTGCATTTTCTCAACGTTTTATGACTATAATAAAAGTCAATAAGGTACCAACTTTTAGCGTATTTTGTTCATTATTGTCGTACAGACTTTGTAATTTCAAATTTAATTCCATCACATGCTGTTTTTCATTCGCCAGCCATTCCTGTTCCTTTTTGATTCTGAATTGATTTTAATTATATGTAGGAATTAATTCCCGCTGCATGATTTCTGAGGATAAATGATACGAATAACGGATTCGATCACTGCTAAATCCTTTTCTAATTTAAAGCTGAAGTGGGAATGGAAATTGATTTCTCCGCTTCTCTACCAACATATCATCTGATCTGATTGATCTCATATAAACACCAAATTTCATGCTTCATTCTTTTTTTCCAAACCTTTCTTCTCGAATCTCAAGTTGTTGCTCTCTGAATGAAATGTAATGGCTCTGATCGGAGTTACTTTTGTCCGTTTGCTTATGCAAATTTATCGTCATTTCGCTTATTTTTCCAATTAATTCATTCACTTTCTCCAGCATTTCCTCATAACTTCTAAAAAAAAAAGAGAAGAAAGCGTTGGAAATAGTGAATTCAGTGAAGTAAAATGCATATCATCGTACTGGGTATAATGCTTAAAAAATGAATTGATTGGTTTGCAGCATAAAAGGAAACTTTGATTCTTTTTGTCCATTTATTAATGTTTCGATTTGATTGTGGAACATATCACGAATCGATTGCGACACATTTTCATGGTCATTTTTCAAACGACTCATCTGTTTTCTGCAAATTTGATAAAATTTTAGAAACTAAACTCCTAGGAAAAACGTCAAATACTGTTACTTTTACTTTATATTCCAATCATAAACTTTATAAGTATTAAATCAATCTAAAAGTAGCGAAAAAATGACCGATAATTCTCCTCCAAATCAGCAAATTCCTCTTCAAATTGTCGTTCTCGACGTTTCATCTTTTCTCGCCATTCCTCCATCAATGCTTCTTCTCGTACTATTTGTTTACGTTTTACAGATTCTATTTCTCGATTTAGGCGATTAATTTCATTTTCCATTCTATAGTCAATAACATCAATGGGTAAAGCTAGACGTGATAAATGGTAAAGCTAACTTATTGGAAGCATACAAATTTATTCATCCCATCATCATCGCTTCTTTAATTCAAATACAAAACTCAAGAAGCATTTATGTTGAATTGCATCATTACCGTTGTATGCGATCATATCCAGGTACCTCGAGCACTGGACTTGTCGTTCGATTCTTTTGACTTTTTGCTGATTTAAGTCGACTGGAATCGTCAAATCGTCCACTTTCATCAGCTTTGTTATTTGCGCCAACTTTTCTCTCAGTGACTTTCCCTGTCCAACTGTTTGTCCCGCGTCTGTTGCCAATTTGCTAGTTTATATTACAGTTACGAAAGACTAATAATAAATTTAATAGTAGACTAAAATTTAAACAACCCATTTACCAAAGTACTTCAAAAAGTCTCTCCCTCTCTCTCCAATACCAATACTAATACAACCATAGATGAAGCAATTCCAGTATGAGGTCTCCACAAGTTAAGCATCTATCATAGCCAATTTATTATCCTTCATTAATCGGTATCTATCAAAGGTATGGATTTGTTCATGTGATTGAAATCAATCCCTTCATCTCACTCCCACTCTCTCTCTCTTTCTTTCTCTCCCTCTCTGCTAATTCTTCATTCTTTGAAGAGACTTAATACTTACCTGGATCCTGATTCAAATATATTATCCAAATCGAAAGCTGTTTTATTCATAGCTTTTGTTGGATAATCACCAGTTGTCATAGGTCCACCTCTGATACTGCAATGAAGTTGTGGTCAATTTTTTAAGTTTGCTACCCTTCATAAAATGAACAATTAGTCTTCATAAAACGTACTTTGATAGATGCCCTGAAATTTGTTACATATAATATCAGTGTGATGTCAAAAATTGGCATGATATGTTGGTATCAGCGGGTAGATAAAAGTAATGTGTTGACATAAGCAGTAAAATAAATCGAAGGAAATATTTAAACATGAAGATGTCCTCACTCTGGTGAATGTTCCGATATTTTGTTTTTTTTTGTATGTTGCTACTTGCTCTCGCTGAAATTTGTTTAAAAAAAATATATATTCATAAATGTATTTCAACAATTGTAAAAAAAAAGTAGGTGAAGCATTTCCAAAATGAGGAAGGAAAGTTTATAATTCCAAATAAAAAAAAAAAAAAGAACGAAATAAAATGAAACCTCGTGAAGTTCAGCATCACTTAATTCATCCATAAATGATACAGTTGGCTTCTTTGTGGGAAAAAAGTCGTCCATACTTTTTTTGAATTTTTTCTCCTGAAACGATGTATAAGTTAGGTTTAAAAAGGCGATGAAATTTGCCGTGACAGTCTTTGTATTCTTCCTTTTTTTTAAAAAAAAATTGTGAGCAACAATCTTTTTTCTATTAACTTTAGAAATTTAATAAGAAATACTAGCATTGATGCATCACACGAATCCCTCAATATTGAAGTAATGAAAAGAAATGAACCTTTTGAGGATCACCAAGTAAATTATCAATCTTCGAAAGACCTTTTTTTGGTGCAGCATCTTTTTTTCTCCCGAACAATTCATCATCCATATTATCAATGTCCTCAAAGATAACTATTGAAATGATTTTTAATAGATTGAAATTTAAAGGTTGATATCAATCAAAAATTAATGTCTCAATATTCCAGGAGATAGTCATTTTCCTAACAGTCAGTATGGATTCATTATGTTGTTATGTTCTGGACAATAGTAAATGTTTGTGATATCAATGGGCAAATAATATTCTTCCCTTCCCCCTTTTTTTTTTGTTTGCAAATGTTACAAACTTACTTTTAGTAAATCTGCAACATTGTCTGAATCGCTATCAACCATCTTAGCAGATTCTATTACATCTATTCAATGATAAAATTAACTGTTTCATTGAACCTGAAAGTTTCAGTGTAGTAAATTGACGAAGCAAACTAGAAGAAAATGATATTATTGTCCTGGGAAAGTATGATTATAATCAATCAATAAACAAAAGAGTCATGGAAAATAGACATTATTAGTTGAAGAAATCTGGCACAAAAAGTAGACCAGTATTCGATCCACGACGACTGAATGTTTTCATCGGTTATTTAATAATGAATATCATGTAATAGCGGAATTCAGGGCAGTATCTCTATAGCAACCAAAATTTTGGATTCAATTTCTCGAAGCTAAGTGAATGCTCTTTGATCGATTAATTCATTACAATTTCCTGAATTTGAGTTCCTTTTTTAAAACACTTTAACAGCAAATAAATTTGACCGAAACATGCTTGCATTTTCAATAAAATTTCCGTACATGAAATGAAAATATATGTATAACTGTGAGATTATCAAAAATTACAGAAAAAAAAAAATCGCAAATAGTTTGAGGTAATTCAATTTAGCATTTAAATAATGCACTTACATATTACGAATTTCAAAACGAAGAGTTGCAACATTGAGAACCATTTAGATTTTCCAGTAGAGCAATGGGAAATGGGCGGAATAGTTGGATAGAATGTAAATATGGAATGGAGCGCTAAATTGAATATATTCTACCATGAGGTATTTTTGGTGATATTCACACATTTTCCTCATGTATTATAGTGGGAAGTAACAAAATTTCTGAAATTGTTCGGTTAAATTGATCGAATTTTCTTCTGAGAAATATCGGAAATAAATATTCAAATGTAAATCAAACTGAATTTTGAAATATTTCAAAAAAATTGTTTGATAATTGAAGGAAAAATCATTCATTATATGCTATTTGATGAGCAATGGGCAGTTGTTTACTTTTTGTTATACTTATCATGAAACTATGCGATGCTAATAAACAGACGGTTCAGGTATCTGTTAGGACTACAAATAAACCATTAGGACGCTTAGATTTGTTGGAATGCGCAGTACTTGAACCTGACGAATATGATAAGCAATCAGCTAAAGGTTTATGTCCACCTCAGCCAACGAAGTTTGTTTGTTTCATCGTCAATTGTTGTCATTTTAAGCAGGATTTTATCACTGAAATTCTAAACATTTAACGAATCCTTCATTTTTTCTCCAAAACATTCCATAGAATCCGAACATATGAGAGAGAAATGATTCATTTTACTTCATGTTTAAAAGTTTAGCACTGAACAAATAACTCTCATGTTTCCCTTTTCATAATAATGAATGTGAGAGAATTGGAACAAGAAGAGCTGTTTGTGGCAATAAATTAATTGTTTATGGAAATCATAAATTCAAATTATTCTCTTGGGTTGACAAAATTACACTGATGATCCTATTGTTTGACAATCATTTCAAAGATCATGCTTTGATTTGCAAATTTATGCGAAGTTGCAGGCTTCTAAAGACATTTGAAAATAAGCTGAAAAAATTATATCATGGAAAATCTCCCTGGTTAATGAAGAAAGAGAAGAAGGAAAGGAAAGATTGGATAATGAAGAAGAAAAAGATAATGAAGGCGGTATTTTTGGGCAAACAATCGTTTTATCAATTGCCATTGCAAAATGATAATTCTGATTTTGAGCTAATCGAAGGATTATTTCTGATATTGGAATGTCAAACAGGGCAAAAAGTAAAGAAAGTCAAACATTTGGTATGTTTATTTGCTTGTCCCTAATTGCTTCTAAATATTTACACATTTCGTGAGGATGTAATTATTTGTTAATTAGATAAGAGTCAAAATATATCATCAGAATCAGTTGAGCATTGATATCACGAAGTTACTGCAATGCATTTGTATGCTACAATAGGGTCTTCTTTTTTCAACTTTTTTCGAACTTGTAAAATCTTGAAGTTAAGCTTGGCGAATAAAATAGCCGTACTAACCAGCGAATTAAACAACTCAACTGTACTTAACTGGTGGATTAAACGACTTAACCATACTTGATCGGTGAATTAAATAATTTGACCGTACTAACTGGTGAATTAATAAGTTAATAAATAACATAACTAATTTGCGACATAAGGTGACACGCTTGCATATCGGCTATCTAAAATCGATTCTCACATTCCCATTACCTTGCTTGAAACATTCATGATACTTGTTTTTATAATGTTCACAAATTTTAATAACTTGTTCAGATTTATGCTTAGTGTGAGTTCAGGTTGATTCGTTCTGGAGCAAAAATGGTTGAAAAATGATCCAAAAGTGATTCGTTTTGAAACAAAAATAATTACAGCACCTTCTTAAAAACTTCATCTTTGTAATTTCAGCCAAATATTGAATGGTACCTGAATGGTGCACCAATAATTACTGATTCTCGGTTGTCTTGGAGGGTCAAGCTCACACCATTGAAATATCTTCAGGTCCATCTTAAATGAAAATACTGGAAAAAGGTATCACGGTGTACTTATTATAATAGGCTAAATTTTTCCAGTTAAAATCATTTAAATTTCTCAAATCTTGTGACATTTTCTGTAAATTTAAAATTTCACAATTATGGAAATGGCAACAACTATTGGATGTTAAACTATGTCAGATTTGGCCGTTAATGGTAACCCGAGATGATGGACGATATGAATGTTTTGTTGATGGTAAACCGTATGGATCTGTCACACTACATGTCATTACTGCAGCAGTAAGTAAAGATCAAATAAACACTATTACTGAAAATAAGATGTGGCTTTAATTTTATTTAAAAAAAAAACGGCTAAATAATCAGAAGTCAAAGCTAGGCAGAGCATTTAGGAAGGAATTGGTCGAGGCATAACTAATTATCTTATAACGATGATGCTTTCCATACCATTCGTTGCATTTGCAATTTTCTATCGGTAATTTTTAATTTGTTGTTTTTAGCACATTTACATTTATGAATTGAAATACAGGTAGTTTGATTGAATAATAAAGATTTCAATGCCTCATTTCAAGTTTGTTGCATCCACAACGTGAAGCAATAATGCTAGACAGTGTTGTGGTCGATTTCTACGAGAAAATTCTGAATCTTACAACAGAGGAGATGAAGGTGGTAATAATTCATGCGAGTTTTCACACGATTTTTTCTAAATCTCAAAAAATTCAATTAAATTTGATAAATTGAGAAAATTAATTTCATTTATTGCACTATAAATCTATATGTATGACCATTTCAGAGTCATATCACTACAACAGTTTATAAAGATAAAGCGGAAAGTAAACGGAAAGAGATAGAATCCAACTATTCACGCAAGAAAACTTTGAGTGGTACGATCGTTTGATTCCAACAGTCTGACTAAATTGTTGCAGGTATTTCTCTCGTATAAATCACTGAACTACTCAACAATTCTCGTTAACAGGAGAAAGTATGAGAAATAATCGTGATGCAGTGATGACAATTGTAAATGTCGCCGAAATGAATCAATGTAAAAATAACGGTACAGCCAAACAGAAAGGGAAATTTGGGCGATTAAGTCAGATGAAATTGTATTAATTGTGTACTATAATAATTTATTGTATCGATATATGTTGGATTCCCGGGAAGGAAGAAGCAATGAATGGGATTTACATTCAAGATTAGCATAGAAGTTCGGAACAGGAAAAAGGATGCTTTTGTCTGAAGATTACTTTATGCTTCTAATATTAACAAAAAACTGCACTTTGCTACATATAAACTGCTTCTTCCTTCATCTATATCGCCTTGACGGCTGACCATAAATTTGCTCTTCGTATCACCGGACAAATTTTTGCATCATATTGTTGAATTTCTCTGATAATCAAATAAAAAAGCAGTTATGTCAAATAGCCAATTCACTCACCGCTTCGATAGCTAGACAAAAGCTCTTCGGGAACCTAGACCTATTCCCTCCATGCCAATCTTGAATTTTACTGTTCTGATGCCGCCATTCATACATTCATGTGACTTAGATATGTATCTTCGAAATCTTGACAAGACTGGTAAAGATTGATTTGTAACCCAATCCTTCATTCCCCCTAATCGAAGGAAGCTCAATTTTCTATGAAGGGAATCAATTGAAGTTCTATTCACTTTACGGGTCAACATCTAAGGTGAGGAGAACTTATTGAATTGATCGTTAGTGGTATTGACGTCGAGTTGAAGGTCAAATAGATGTCTGCTGATCCTCTTCTCGACATCTTGTTCAGCTTTGATGCTAAATTTCTGGTTCGATGTGCTTAGAGAATGAGAGTCAGTTGATGGTGAACAAAGTGTAATGGATATCAATTTTTTCTTTTGAAAGAATTAATAAATATCAACAGTTCGATTTGATTACTCGACCATATTAAGCACTGTGAATATGAAAATCTTTTGCATGAAATGGATGTACTCCCTGAGGAATCATGTCCCCTGTTTTTCCTGTTGTAACATCAGGAACCGGAATAGCTTAGTTAATGATTCGAGTTGCGAATGTAGAGTTCAATAGATGTTGGAATTCGTGCTATCTCCAAAATCGACCACCACATAAACTGAAGGGAAAGACATGAATTTATATCGTAAATTGTATCGATTGCTCAAACATTAAAGAAAATGAGCATTAAATTGGACTGAAATTTAGTTAAAGTTCTTCCTACTATGGTATTTTGATTTCTGGTAACAGCTGTATATTAGCGGCCTTATTGCATTTTGTGATAAAATTCTATTTTCTGTAGGTTACCTTGTATGACCTCTTTAGTTCCTTTTATCATAATTACAATAAACAGTCTTCAACACAGATAACTAGTAGACAAAGATTTAAGAAAATTATTAATTCACAAGCTTAATCATTACATTCAGGCGTCGCAATGAGACCCCAGATCATAGTCCTTTATTGTAATACACGCGTTCAGGTAAGTTGCGAGACTTACTGATTTCATTTTGAACTTCTGGCTCTAACTGTTTTGTTTCAATGGAACTTATCTGCGGAAAAATGGCGCAGCACAGTGGTGTTGCAAATGTCAGAATGAAACCGGCTATCAGTGCTTGTAGTGGAGCTGATACCCAAGGTCGCTTCTGTAATACAAATTTAGGGATTTGTAAAATACCATATATTTTATGATATTCGTGATTTGGAATACACCTACTATTACATGGATTTATGAGTTAAAATGTATTCTTAATTCCTTTGAACTTTGGCCATTTATTTTTTAAAGAAGATTTCTACAGTCCTGTAGACCTACACAATCTTGCTATCAGGAATGACATTTTATTATCAGCATAATTTGCTATTTACAGATTTGCACTGGATATGGTGAACGACTAATAAAGATAGAATAGAGACAATTCACAATTTGAATTTCTTGCATTTTCTTAGTATTTCAAATTTTATACACTGGAATGTGTTTACCTGATACCATTTCGTCTTCACGATCTGATTCATCATAACTGGTATACAGACTATAACATAATGACAGTCAGTAATTAGAAATGAAAAGTTTTTGGTCATTTTGATTTGAGATTTCGAATCATCGCACTTCGACTTCCACTTATCAAAACATCATACACAGACAGTGAAGATATTCGACAAAATACTTACAAAATGATGGAGCAGCCATTCCAATTCGGCTTATCGTGACGTTGGTAATAGCTATCCGCGCTACTTTCTTACTAGTGCCCACTTTGTTACCGTTTTCATCATTTATCGCAATGCCATCTATCAGCTCTCTGAAAGAACATCTGTATTCATCGTCTTCAAAAGCCATAATTAAAAGCTGCTCACAGTTTGAAAGCATAAAAATCATAAAATCTCAAACTCCAGAAAAAACCAAGCAGAAGATAGAGCCTCAATAAATAACAGAAGCGAAGAAAATATATTCTAAATGTTTCTAAACTTAATTTCTTACAATCAAACTCCAGTATTAATAAACGTTTCGCATCCATTCTTAACTAGGAAACTATGCAGAAGACAAACTTGGATCGCATAAGAGGTATATTGATTGCATTTGCAATTGCAATTGCGCAAAATGGTACCAGACGTCCGACCAACGGTGGCATTGACTACAATAATAATTGAACTTTTCAAATTTCTGAGAGTAATCACGCATTCGAGCATGTGATTAGCTCAATAATTACCATTATAGCTTCGAATAGAAATATAAAATACGATGAAGAAGTAAAAGCAGAGTGGAAGGTAACATAAAGACAAGAAAACGGAATGTCATTGTTAAAATAGATGATGTCCTCTGGCACTCTTTGGCAAAAAACTGAAAAGCCTGATTTGTTCGAATAACCAATAAAAATGAACTGAAGTGAATTCACCTTCACCAGTGAATTGAGTCCTAACGCAGCAGTAACAGCACCACCCGTTGCGCAGAAATATGACGTTAGAAGCGTTTTGTTGGAAACGCTATCGCCCGAACGGTTTGTATAATTAACAACTGCATTGAATGACTGGTTTATCCATTGCCAAAATATTACAGCACTTGGGGATCTTAAATTCAATTCTACTGTGGTACTTAATTCCGTTCATCCATTGTAGATCCTAGGAAACTCATGGAGAATTCTTACTTTCGACTCTGTGAACCAGAACTAGTTTTTTTTAACTTTATTTATTTATGTCTTTTTTTGAAGAAACAAATCCGGAAATTTGGAATAGAAATTGAAACTTCACAATGATGAATAATAAAGACCAATAAAGACATAAAAATAACATAACGGTCTTTCCTTTCAAGTTAGGTCATTCGATTAAAACAAATTATTTTTGCAAAAATAACAAATTCGAATGGAAATACTACAAAGTTGATATTCAAATGATGATGGTTCCGGTGTTGTAATATACGAGAAATTTTAGAAGCTAGTGATTTTACTCCTTCATTTTGAATTTGATGTTAAACCTGTGAAAAAAATTCACAAAAACAATGACATACTTATAGAAAGTCAGCATGCCACCACTTAGGAGCATATTACCAGGTACCTGGCAGCTCATACGTCCTGGCAAAATCATAAGTTCATTTGTGGTAGGATGATAAGCAGAATCGAAGATGTGTTTCGCATGCCATAACTCATCAACCGTTAAATTCTCAGGCACTTTGCGTTTTTGTCTAAAATATAGCTTAATTGAATTCAATTATTTTTCTTTCACATCTGTTTCTGAATTTTGCATAATTGTCGCAAGTGTCTAAAGAAAAACACAAAACCAAAATGTCACAGAATAATTAAAGTGATATGATTTGTGCACCTTTTCGAACAGCTTGGTTTTCAAGACTTAACGTTTTACGAAGGCTGCATAAAGTAAAGCAAATCAAAGTTCAAATTTGCTGAAGACTGGTCTGAAGAGCAGATATAATTTCCAGATATTCATTATTGTTGTTAAGTCAATGGATATTATCTGTCTTGTATCAGCTCTCGCATCAGTCTCCAATATCTTCGGCGTTATATGTATATGTAACCATTTAAAGTTTGACAACCCAAATTTTTCTACAGAGTTTTAATGTCTTTAAAAATTGAATACTGAATTTCTAAAACATACTTATAATCCAGGACAATCTTTTTTACTTTCTCCAATTGTTTTCCAGATACAAACAGATTTAGCGGATTTGTAGTTACAAAAAAGTGGCGAGCACGCCCTTCGAATGTTGACTGATCCCATCGCGGTTTCGATATATCGGGCGGATGCTTCATCTGTGATACCAGTTCAGACATTGTTCTCACTTCAAACTGAATTAAATTATGTCCCGCTAATTAAGATTTATGCAAAAAGATGCGCAAATTTTGATACTTTGATCAATAACATTGAAATCAGCCTGCAGAAAATTTAATTAACCTATAGTATAATATAACACGAATATATTAGTTTAGGAAAGAATCATTTAAATCCAACATTCTTGCCCTATAATGACTTTCACTTGCATAATTTTCATCACTGTCACAGACTATGTTCATTCCATCAATATGTTTCCTTCAATCTTGCTGTATTTGAACGTCTGTTGACATATTTAAGCAGAAATGAAATTGATCGAAAAGGAAAGGATGCACCGCGCTAAACTTCAATGGATATCTGCGAATTTTAGCATGATATCTTCAAGATCATGGTGAAGATAGGATATCAACGAGAATGAACTGGTCACTCGACCAATCTGACAGTTTATAAATTATGCTTGCCAGCAAATTTAATAACCCAAGCCTTTCCGATACAATGTCAGTCCAGTTTTGGTGAGCTGTAAAGGATGAGAAGATTACAGACCATATTAAAATGGTTTGGTAAAAAGGAATTTAAAAGGCTTTCGAAATATGAAATGCTCCAAGCGAAGTTGATTCAAATGTATTGACTCAAAAACTATAGCCCCTAACTAACCAACCTGAATACGAGATAGAAAAATGGAGACAACCTATCAGGAAGATCATATTAATCATTCTTAATATCTCTATTATTAATAATGTAAAGAAAAAGGGAGCTCCTACTACTTAAAATTTATGACCTTGTCTTCCTTTTACTTTTTCCTCTTCTTCTCTGTGCTATTTTTCAATTCTGTTAGGAGAATAAGAGATTATTTCCAGAAATAAATAAATAAATAAATAAATAAATAAATAAATAATATATATATATATATATATGATAGCACCGAAGTAAGAGAAATGACCAGCAAGTCGCAATTTATGATCTGGGATGTGCAAAAGAGAAGTGATGCAGGAAAGCGAGAATGGTAAGAGAATGATGGTTATGAGAAATCGTTGCTAATTATAAATTGTTCGCTTGATAAGAGAGAATGGGATTTGGAATCCAAACAATATGCTAATTTCTGAACATTTGAATTCACTACATAAGTGTTACATCTCGGGAGCTAAATGTGCTATTTTAATCTTGATGAAATTTCAATCAGTAAAATGCAACTGTTATTGACAAAGCTTATTTCGAAGTTTTTAGAGAGAAAATTAATCGGCAAACAGCCTTCAGTATACCGTTCAGAAAAAGTAGCAGCAACTGCCATCAGACAAAAATAAAAACACAAAGAATACTACAAGTTAGTTGCCTAAATGACACCACACCTTCATATTAAAAAAAAAAACTTCCCCTTTCATGAAGTTTCCTATTTCTCCATTTTTTGACATCATAGATTTGAAAAATTCTAACTCCCTTCCAATACTGGCAATATCATTTTCTTTGTAGCAGCGTGATAGATTGGTACTTGTAATGAGAAAATTGTTTCAAACAGGTAATTTAACATAACAAATCCTGGTGAATTATCATATCTCTAAGAATCTTAGTTGTCTCTGAGATTATCGTATCCTATAGGAATCTTAGAAAAAAAGTAATAATTGTCCATCCTACAAAAACTCACTATCCAGCCCTAATTGATGACTTAACCATAGAGAATCTAGCAAAAAAAGATGTCATATTATCAAATTTAAGACACAGATTACAATAGCTTAGATGAGGTAGAACAATTCTGATGTTCGTGCCGCCTAATCTACTTACCGATTTTGAAAAACCATAATGGAACAACTGACACTTCCTGATAGCCTAAAGACACTACACGAATATATTTGCGACTATTCGTTAACCCTAACAAATTTCTTCACACTGAACATTTGAGAATAAATGACACTCGAAATAAGTACGGTCAAAAAAAAAAAACTAAGTGTTAGACATAGGATAAACACAATATCGCTCAAGTAATTTTCACGTAAAGGCAATACGAATAAAACGAAAGAAATGTGGCTTTGAACAAAATTGTAAACATGAAGGTGCTTGGTTAGATTTACATATAAAATGGTTGACAGAACCAAATATTTGTAGACAGATAAGTTATCCTTCTTATAAAGTCCTTCTAGCTTGAGCATTTATTCAGTTGACAAAAGTGACAAAACCAGCACAAAACACAGCACATCAAGGTAAGTAGAAATAAACACTGTACAGTAAATTATGAACTTTGTCTACCAGTATTTCAACATTTCAACATATCGAAATATGTTGAAATGTTGTATGATTAATCTGTCCATCAGTTGACATGCAATAAATAGAAAAAAACGGCATGCCACATACAATCGCAAGCAATTACTCTCAAAGAAATCGATACATCTATCCCAGTACTACGTTATTACAAAAAAAGTTGACTTCTGATTAATGATAGCCTAACAGTGAGCATTCAAAAAGAACGAACAGAGAAGGTTGAAAGATCGTAGGCTACATTCGATAAAATGCTTACCGAAATTGAAATCCGGAAATCAAAAAACGACCAAATGTTTTTGAATGCTTGTAGCAATGTCTATAATATACTTCCAATAAATATGAAATGAAAAACGCATTAAAAAAATGTGGATAAGATTGAAATTATAATTTCTGCTTTTTTCTGTGCAGCAAATAACGATAGGTGAACATACCTCACCCATTTCAAAACAGTAAATTAAAATTTGATGCCAAATTCAGTTGCAACCTACTTACGCCTAACTCGTGAGCTCAAGTAAAATCGTCCAAGTGTACTGTAGGTACTAACATTTGGACGATTTCAGCACAGTACATTTGAAATACATCCAGCAATTTCAGTTCAGACACCTCTAGGACTCTAGAGATACATCCAGATAATTCCGATAATATATGATTATTCTAGTAATACGTCATGTGGAACAGTTAGTACAGAAATCCGAACAGCTTATCATAGAAGAAAGAGAGGTGAAAGAAATAAGAAATTTAATTTGTCTGAGAGATATTTTTCAACATTAGCAACCAATATTATGATGGGAAAACGATCGGAAAATAGCACTTGGAGAGGGGATACCGTCTGAAAAACGTCCAAAATAAAATCTTGTTTTTGGAGAGAAATTACAAACTTCTCCAGGAATTTAAATTTTCAAACGATAAAAAAACAAATAAGTGATGGTGAAGAGAGCGCGAGAATAATGATGGTAACAATATGACAAGTGATTGGCGTCCAAAAAGAGGAAAAATATGAAGTTGAGGAATGTAATGAAAAACAAACAGTAAAGATTGGGTACAATAGCAAAACAGGAATATGAGAAACTGCAATGAAAAAGAGTAAGAAAAAAGAAAAAGTAGACAGCCCTATCTTAAATTC
>NW_018108284.1:48729-53592 GCF_000183805.2 Loa loa
AAGAGAGGTGAAAGAAATAAGAAATTTAATTTGTCTGAGAGATATTTTTCAACATTAGCAACCAATATTATGATGGGAAACGATCGGAAATAGCACTTGGAGAGGGGATACCGTCTGAAAAACGTCCAAAATAAAATCTTGTTTTTGGAGAGAAATTACAAACTTCTCCAGGAATTTAAATTTTCAAACGATAAAAAACAAATAAGTGATGGTGAAGAGAGCGCGAGAATAATGATGGTAACAATATGACAAGTGATTGGCGTCCAAAAAGAGGAAAAATATGAAGTTGAGGAATGTAATGAAAAACAAACAGTAAAGATTGGGTACAATAGCAAAACAGGAATATGAGAAACTGCAATGAAAAAGAGTAAGAAAAAAGAAAAAGTAGACAGCCCTATCTTAAATTCTATATTCCAATGCTACAAAAAAACCTGAGTCATAGTTTAAGATAAAGATATGATGAAACAATTGACACGATGGTCAATTCCCATAGATTATCTTAAAATAAACAGCATCCTACACTGAACAGTATACAACCTGGAGGATGTTCCCAAATCCACGACTATAATGCTCTGATACTCGAGAATTTTTGAGAAAATTCTTCAGTAATAAATTCCTGAAATGTATCACTGTACATCACTAATTATTTTCCATACGAATAAAAGCTCTAGAAATCAATAAATATACACACTTCATCAGTTACTTCAGTGTAGCGAAGTGAAGTATAGCATTATTCAGTAGTTGTTCTCGGAATATATCGCAATGTCGACATCATCTTCCAGCTCTCGCAGCTCCTCTTCCATCGCCATTATGTTGCATTCTAATTTAAGCTCTTCATCAGTTCGCAATTTAATTTCACTAAAATTTGAAAGCATTTTCAGCAGCATGTTTGGTCATTACAGGTTTACCATATTTCGTAAAAAAAAAAAAAGAATAATTCACAAGAAAATAAATCGACGAAACAAAACATACTGTGTGATGGCATCCAACTTTTGCTTAAATTCGTTGATAGATGTAGTAATTTTTTGCAACTCTATACGCTCATGCTGTAAACGATTTGGCCAGTCACATTCCCGTAACGGAATCAGTACAGCTCTCAAGTTTTCTTGTTGTCTTCTTAGCTGAAAAGAACCAATAAAAATTTTGAAATGTAAATTATTTTGTCACGCTTTCCAGAAAAATACGAAAGATGTAGATGCTTTTAGGAAATAAGCTTGTTGTTCAGTGATTTCGCATTAAAAAGCCAAGGTTCTCAATGGATCTTTCGTGGTTGTAAGCAGTTGTTGTAATTACGATTGTTAAACTGAGTCCTGAGATGTAATAGAGGACTTTTCCTTTATATAATCCTTGACCTTAGATATGATCAACAATCCCTATTTAGAAGGAACTTAACCTGAGAAACTTCGGCGCTTTGAAAAACCTAAAGTTCATTAGATCCATATAACAGCTATTCATGCACAATTACCTGGATAACTTCCCGTTGTTGCTCATTGTCGATGGCAAGGTCCAGTCTCGCTAAATAAGCTTTCTGTTCATCGATAACTTGCTTCTGGTTTTGAATCAGTTCTTCCAAAGCATTAGAGCTCAATTTTCCTGCAAAGAAACCGAATAATTTTGGAAGAGAAATAGAAAGTTAAAGCAAGTCCAATATCATGCATTAATCTTAAAAAATGGAAATAAAAATCCCCAAGAATTAACGAAAATATTCACTGGTTTAAATTAATGCTAACTTAGGTGGATTAGAAGTTACTGCCATGTTTTGGACTAAAACTTCTTTGCCAGTTATAGTGCAAGGTTCCCCACTCCGTTAGGAGAATCACTTTTGTTAAAGAAACCAATGAGAACCATTCAGTTACCGCAAAATAAATTCAAATTTTTCTTTCAAAGAGCTAAAATGCAGTAAAATAAACTATAAAATTTACTTGTCAAAACACCACTGCTATCCGGATTGGTTGGCTGAGATGTTATACCGCTAAAAATGCAATAATTTTACAATCACCTTTTTACGCTGAAGTTCCTTAGGGAGTTTTTTAGGTTATAAATAGAGCTTGCAACGATAGAATAGAGTTGTCCAGAAAAGTAAAGAATTTCATTTTCCCTTCAAATTGTTTTAAAACAACGAATGTATGGAGTGCTTAGTAAAACAGCCAACGCAAATTTTGCAGCAGTTAACTAACTTGATAAGACGCCACTGATCATCGATGGAAGTACTCGATGATTGTAATGCTGTTAATGATGAGGATGACGTATTCTGTCTAGATAAAGAAGTGAAACGTTGTTCAATTACTTCATGATAGGCTGCAACGATCTCATAACTTATGCAGTTTTGTTTGAAAATTTCTCAAAATTTTGATTGGGGAAATGTTCATAGCAGAAACCATATGTTTTGAATTAGGAAGTGAACGCTGAGAAACGACAATGAACCAAATCAGTACAACTACCCAATTAATCCCCTTATTCTACTGTTTTAATCTAACGCAAATACAATTTACCCGGTGGAGGTGGCCGATTCCTTATTCGTTCGGTGGTCATTGTCTGCGAGTTGACTTTTTGGAAAACTGGACGATACAACTGTTCTGCAAATCGGCAATAACGTTGTAAGCAGTAAAAAAAGAGGATGGAAAAAGTTAATAATGGCTAAACAAATTTTAGCTAGTCAAAAATAGTTGATGGTAAGCTGGGAAACTATTTGCCTGGCATCGAAGAAAGAATAGCAGTGGAAGAGGTCGATCCTCGATTTTCTTCAGTATCAGTACCGGAGCTTTGTGCGCTTTGTGAGGCAGGGATATTCAGTGAAGTGAAGGATGGTTCTTTCATTTGTGAATTTTCCTTAAATTTAGAGGGAATTGAGGAATTTTTTAAAATGAGAAAAAACGAAGCAAAACTGACCATGACATCTATGATATGGGAGATGACAAAGTAACCTTTACTAACAGGAAATTCACTGATAATCACAAAACGTTAGACGAAACACCATGTTATTGGAAGTGACGCGATTTGTATACAAAGATGAACTCTGATGAGCAAAAGATTGGATAGAAAGACAGAGCAAAAGCTACTGGTGAAACCAACCTTCACTTTGAAAATAATCAGTAATACAATAGTTGAAGTCAACAAAAAACCGAATTTTAAGAAATGGAAAAGTTTTGCATATTAGCAATCAATAAATCTTCACCCCCTCTCAGTAGCATGTCTCCAATCAATATACAATCATCCTTCAGTACTTCCGAAACCAGTATACCTTTGGTAATCGATAATAAAAACAACAGCTAAATTTAGATTTAAATGTTTTCTTCTGCTTCGGGTTTTACACTTTCTTTATCATGTTCAACTGTGAGTCATGTGAATTTTTCATAACTTTCTGGAAGGGGACACCTCTTTATTTTAATAATCAAAGCCAACAGTTATCGAAGGATGACAAAGATGTGGTAAAATCTAGTGAATGGTATGGTTTTTTTTATAGTGAATGGTATGGTTTTTTCGGAACGTAGATTTCCTACATCACGACGACTGAAAGTAAAAAAGATCGAGTAATGATTAGTACCGGTTGATCGTCATTATCAATAAGATAAGTTTCGCTGGTAACTGATGATGCCCCTCATCTAGATGCTTCAGTAGAAACGTCACACAACGTGAATGCGTACCCCATTTCCGCAACATTTCAAGCGGTCGATCTAATGGTGCCAAACTTCTTTCCTAAATCATAAAGTTTATAGTTTAATTTCAGGATTTTAATTTTTAATTAATATTTTTTTGGAAAGAACATTACGAAAAGATTTTTTAACCTAAGAGAATTAGCAAGTTATCAGGCAATGTTTTTTCTGTGCCTAGACATTAGGCATTACATTGAAGAACCTCTCCTGATTTCACTAAATTACTGGCAAATTCTCTACATGCTAAATTAGCGTTTAAACACTCACCGTATTTCGAAAATTTTCAATTAAAACGAAACGACCCTTCTGTCCCGTTGCATGAGCAAGAGCATAAATAATTTGCGCACATGTTGTGGTGTCCGTTATTCCGGAAACACTCCGTTCCACTCCGTCTACGATGACCCTTATTTCCATCCACTTAAATGCTGCAACGTGACAATCACATTAGAATACACGCACATAATGAATTTTAGCTCAGTGTAGCTTTCTTAGGCGACTTTAGTGACATACTCCAAATCGTGTACATCTTACACCTAAAGAATGTAAAATAACCTTTTCACAAATTAAAATGACCTTTCCCAATAAATTGAAATAATGCTACACATTGATATTTCACATTTAAAACAAAAAAAGCTGTGACAAATTTATGTGTGTGTGTGTGTGTATGTGTGTGTGTATGTCTGTGTCTGTGTACGTTCTGTGTGTGACTTTCTATTCGTATGTATGTGTGGGAGTGTATGTGAGCGTGGAGAATCAACAAGTATTCTTCGCCGATCGAAATCGCCGTTTGGATTAACAGTACTGAAATGAAGAGATGAAGATAGGATGGTGAAAAAAGATGAAATTTTCCTTTTTTAATTAATTTACTTTTTTCAACACTTACAATTAATTATCTTTTTTCCTCCGAAAACAGAATGTGGAGAAGGCGCAAATGTCCACGTGTGATCAAACGTAACAATTCAATAATCGCATAGCCATGAAATCAATTCTCAGAATGAAAACTTTGGGACAGAAATCGATATACTATTGATTTAAAACTGTAAAGAGTGAAATGTCGCATCGATTCTATCCATCGCTGGGTCGGTAAGTCTTGGTCCGTCCACATCTGCATGTCTATGTATGTATGTGTTTTATGTGTGTGTGTGTGTGTGTGTGTGTGTGTGTGTGTGTGTGTGTGTGTGTGTGTGTGTGTGTGTGTGTGTGTGTGTGT